>NW_010315686.1:130724-153006 GCF_000700745.2 Antrostomus carolinensis
CCTGGACATGCCCTACAGAGCTGCAATCAAAAAAGCACACGTTTACGGCCTCTGCTTTGGCTTTGCCCAGAGCATCGTGTTCATTGCCAACGCTGTCTCTTACAGATATGGAGGGTTTCTAGTTGACACGGAAGGGCTCCATTACAGCTTTGTGTTCAGGTGAGAACCCGCCTGGAGCCGCAAACAGGCTCCTCCCCAGAAGTTTCTCGATGGCTTCCCAAGAATGACCGTGTCCCCCTTCCCTGCAGGGTGATTTCTGCTATTGTGACCAGTGGAACTGCTTTGGGAAGAGCTTCTTCCTATACCCCAAACTATGCCAAAGCCAAAACATCTGCTGCACGCTTTTTTCAACTGGTCGATCGCCTTCCTGAAATCAGTGTTTACAGTGAAAAAGGGGAAAAATGGGTAAGAGCAGAGGTGACTAATTTGTGATGCCATTCAGCTCAATGTAAGCATTGAAGCTGCGCTAACGATTTGTAAGTCAATGAGGATCGCTGCCTTACAGGAAGGTTATCCCAATTGTATAACTGTTACTTGTCTTTGCCCTTTTGGAAGCAGCGTGCTCTGTACTAGACAGCAAGAGCAATACAGAGTGTGGCTATTAGGAATTTGTCAGCGTAAAACTCCTGTAAATTGCAATAGGATCAATTTGGATGACTCACAGAGGAGCATGTTTTTTCTTTCTGCTCTACAGTTCACACATAGACCTGACTTTTGCTAGTTTATAATGGAGACTTTTTTCCATTCATATCAAAATGTTGGGGCTGTTCATGAGGAGGCAAATAATCTCTGAGTCAGACAAAATGAAAATGCTCAATTTTTGGTGAACTGAAAAGTCAGACCCAGAAAATTAATATAGTTTATTTTTCATTGAACTTATTTTTTTTCAGAATTAAACAAAAATTTGAAATAATTGTTATGGACTAAATACATTCAGTATTTTGCTTCAAACCATGAAAAAGAAGTATGTTGATTCCCTTCAGCGTTTTGTAAAAAAGTTTTTTAAGAGTTCTAGGAAAATTGACCTCAATTCATCATGTATTGTTTTAATGTTGCAAAGTCCATCCTTTTGCAGAAATGTATTTGAACTATCACCAAATTTACACTTACAGTGTCTGTTAAAATAAAAAACTTTTACCCATTTGCAAGGCAATCCTGTTTCCAGTTGATGCCTCTGACCAGTGCAGTACAGCAAAGCATAAGCAGAGCAGTCGTGTTATGACTGATGGCTTCATCTCTAGGACAGCTACTCCAGTACGGTTTTTATCCCTCTTTCTGGGCTAATTTCACAAGCATTAATGTCATCTTTTAAATGAGAGATTCAAGAATGGAATCTGAGGAAGAGTTACTTTGTACTTTACACCTGTTTTGAGCTTGAGCTCACTGTAATATCTTTCTCCTTTTTTTTTTTTTCACCAGGATGATTTCAAGGGAAGCATTGAATTTCTTAACTGTAAATTCACATACCCTTCTAGGCCTGATATTCAGGTCCTGAAAGGACTCTGTGTAGCTGTTAAGCCTGGACTGACTTTGGCATTTGTTGGAAGCAGCGGCTGTGGTAAGAGCACCAGTGTCCAGCTTCTGGAGCGTTTCTATGACCCTGAGAAAGGAAGTGTGGTAAGCAAAGGAAATGTGGTTTATGTGCTGTTGTTTCCAGCAATGCGACAAGGACTCTTCTGAACGTGTCCTACTGTGCAGCCCAGCAGTGGTGGCATGCACATATGCAGATGGGGACTTCAGCTCCTCCTCAAACAGATGTGGACTGTTCTGATAATTCCAGAGTATCATCTCAGATGTATTCAGGCAAGATCAGAAGCCTCAGGTGTACCCTCATGCATTATGTAGGCCATAGGCATTCACCTTGGTAGCTCCCGTATGAAGCATATCATTTGTGGTGCACATTGTGGAAGCACAGGCAAAAAAAAATCAAGCCTGAATTGAGCAACAAAGAGTTTGGAACATCCCTAAATACAGAGCTTCAACATGCAGCTCATTTGCAGGTTGAATTTGTCTAGATTTAAGTTCCAGTTATTCAATTACTGATAGCTTAAAAAGCTTTTATCTCTTTTCCTCATGTAAATACTTAACCATCTGGTTTGATTTCTCTTTCTTTGGAAAAAATAACTCTGGTAGTCACTATGCCAGGAAGGCAACAAAGCACGTGCCTAACCTTAAGCAATTAAATAGTTCACTTGGACTTGAAATTAAGCAAATGTTCTAGTGTTTGGCTGGATCACAGACATACCCAGAAAATAGACATCACGCAGAAAGGAGTCAAATATAAGTAGATTCTTCAACTCACTTTAAATCAGTTGTGTTTGTGTTTTAGTAATATGGCTAAAAGTCTTTTAGTTTTGCTATAAACTATTTGGGCTTTGCAGGCTGTTGTTGTTGTGGAATGATGTTTCAAGTTTTCTCCTATTTCCTGGTAGTTAATAGATGGACACGACACCAAGAAAATAAACGTACAGTTTCTTAGATCAAAAATTGGAATAGTGTCCCAGGAGCCTGTGCTATTTGACTGCAGCATTGCTGATAACATTAAATATGGCAGTAACACCAAAGAGGCGACGATGGAAAAAGTCATAGAAGCAGCCCAGAAAGCTCAGCTGCATGATTTTGTCATGTCTCTGCCTGATGTAAGTACTGCAAGGCCCTGGCCGTGGAACTACAGCTAGGCTGCTCAGTGTTCATTGCAGTGGGAGTGGCTCCAAACCCAACTGATATTGCTACACACCTATATATTATTTACTTTTACAGCTATAACAGTAGGAGCAAAGAGGGTGTTGTGACCATTTGTTATGTTTGTGAGAATCTGGGCGTGAATTGCTACTGGATTTTTACACAGTTGGCAACTCTGTGTAAAACAACTCTGAACTAGGAGAAAAGGGAAGATTTTTCAAAGCTACGGACTAGAGAGAACCAGCAGCACAGTTCAGCAGTCAAAGCGTTACACTGAGTCAGGAGATATAAATCCTGTTCCCAGCTCTGGGAGATTTGTCATGTCACTAGAGCATGATACTTAGACAAAAATATTTGAAGCTGGCTGCTTACATGCACTGAGGAAGTATTTAAACACACTGAAATCATATAAATCTAAATCAGAACAACATAAAAAGTAGGAATGCAATTTAAGCACTCAAACAAAACACTGTCCAGAAAGCCCTTACATCACTTTTAGCCCAAATATGGGGGGGGAGTGCAGGGAGGTGGTATTTCTTTTGCTCGGACAAATCAGCCAATATCTTGCTACCAGATATGTCTCCCAGGCCCATCACCATACTGCCTGAGTCCCTGGGCCACGTGCATTGCAAAACATGGCTCGGAAACACCTCCCCAGACACCTGCATCACTTGTACAGTATTTCTTTTTTAAGGAGGAGGCAGCAATGGTTGTGTACTGGTGTGTTTGCTTACACCTGAATAAAAATCTTCCTTTTGTGTATTTTTCAGAAGTACGAAACTAATGTTGGGGCTCAAGGATCCCAGCTGTCTCGTGGGCAAAAACAACGCATTGCTATAGCGAGGGCCATCATACGAGATCCTAAAATTTTATTACTGGATGAAGCTACTTCTGCCTTAGACACAGAAAGTGAAAAGGTAAATGTGCAGTGATAAGCAAAGAGGGAAAGTTAATACAATGGCTTACAACATACAACGCGTTTCTGTTCTATAGAGACATCCTGGTGTACTCCACTACATCACTGCAATGTTACTCCACATTGTGAATTCAGCACTTACACCTTTAATGATCTTTTTGAAAGATCCAGAAAGCACAGCTATGAAAAAAGCAGCCAGCTAAAAGGGCTCTTAGACTGCCAATGAGAGGCAGCACTTCTTCTGAAATGTGTATGCTAATTCCCTGGGTTTCAAATCATTCAGTGGGAATGTTTCATAAATACAGTTTCTGCACATTAAAAAACAAAAATGTATTCAAGCATATGAATGATGAGCCCAAATATCCAATACAACAGCAGTGAGGGGCCTAAGAACTTGGGCAATAATTTGCATAGCTTGGTTACAGTCAGAGATTAGAGAAATGTTGGAGATTTAAAAACACATCCACACTGAGCTGCCACTCAGCATGTCAGTGGAATAAAGGACTTCCTTTTCTACTGCTGTCAGGGTTTACCTGTCCCTTCTCTGTGCACTAATAAACTGCGTTCATGTTCCAGCTGAACACACAGTACACACATAACCTTTGCATTAACCTCACAGTCACTTTTACAAGCGTTGCACAATATGGTTACTTAATCTGAGGCAATGAGATTTCTCCAGCTCTCGGCCCCAATTTGGTTTGCATATTTTCACTCTGACACTTTGTCTGTTGCCTTTAGACTGTGCAGGCAGCGCTGGACAAGGCCAGAGAAGGGCGTACCTGCATCGTCATTGCCCACCGCTTGTCCACGATCCAGAACGCCGACATCATCGCTGTGATGTCGCAAGGACTCGTCATTGAAAGGGGCACTCACGATGAACTGATGGCCATGGGAGGAGCTTATTATAAGCTAGTTACCACTGGAGCCCCAATTAGCTGAATTACTGTGATTCTCAATTTGAAAATTTATTTTCTGTAAGCAAATATGCTGCGGTAGGTATGGGTACGTTGGCACCCCATTGTGCTACAAAGTGCTCTAGGATATTGTGAGTTCTGTGGTACCCTAAATGTATGTAGCTTTCTGCATCAAGCACACTTGTTGGGCACATGCAGGGGACGAAGCATTCAGGAAGTAGCTTAGCCCACTGCTGAGAGAAAGAAAGCCTGAAAATGGGAAAGATCTTTGCTGGTGAGCTGGGGAATTGCCACCACCTGCAGTATAAGACTGCACAGTCCTGTCATTCCTCAACTAGCAATTAAAGACTCCACGCTGGTGTTCTGGAAACTGCCATTTGTCTAGGTAAGCTCTATGAATAATAAAACCAATCCCAGGAATGATGCTGTATATGTGAAGGTATCAAATCTCTCCTAACGTTTGGTCTGCAGGGGATTACAACCTTATTGTGGGTACAGAACCACCACCCTCGCACCCCTTCACACCACACGCGTCAGCTGCGCTGTCGGGGAGGCTGCGCTGCCACTGTGTGCGGCTACAGCACAAACACCCCCGCACCCTCAGCCCGGCACAGCCGTGCCCCTCTGACAAAACCATGAAGTACTTGGAAGGCAGCTCTGTAAAAGTAAGGAAAGCAATCAAGAAGAGGAAGAGAAGCTGGTGAGGATCGTTTCCCCTACGCTCACCACTCTGATCAAAGCTGTCAAATAGATTTTGAATAGGATACATGCTTTAGTTAAGTCAATGCAAAATCCTACAGTTAATCATCAGTTATTTAAATCACTTATATTGAGACAGAGATGGATAGTATGTTCTCTTTTCTTCCAGAAGGCAAGACAAGGATGAGTATTTTTACAGAAATCACAAGTATATTCAGTAAAGGTGGAAAAAAAAAATAGCCATAATTAGCTCTTTGTGTTAAGGAGAGTAGATAAATAGAGCAACAATTCATTAAAAAATGACAAAGGTCAGGAGGTTTCGTCTTCTGACAGAAGCTTGTATCTCTAACAGTTTATTATACGGTCTAGTGCATGTTTCCCTGAAATACGTTATTGGTTATTGTCTGCAGGACAACAGGACTCTAATCACTGGGATCTTGGAGACAAAGCAGATGATAGTCTAAGTTACAGTTTCAAAATCTGAATCTTGATTTTGAATAACAGAGTATTAACTGGAAAAGCTGTTCTCCATGTCCTAAAACCTGGAGCTGGGGGGATTCACCTACTTTATAACAAATCACACCACACACAATGGAGTTTCTTACAAAACTACACAACAGTACCAACTGCTGAACTTGAACAGAGCCATAAGTGTGAAACCCTTATTAGGATACATCCCTTAATTCCAGGCAGCAAAAAACACAATCCCAACTTTGGTACAACTCCATTAATACAATTCCTTCAACACACCCTTCTGAAATCACATAGCTGACACTGAAATGCTATTTTCCTAAAGAAGTCTGTATTTTAATCCTTAAATGAAAATGAAAAAGGAAGATACATTATTGGCCTTCTGCTTTAATCTTTTTAGGCTTTTTATGTTTCAGACCAGTAATTAGTTTGGATGGCTCAGGACTGAAACGACTGACAGCGTGATTATCAATAACCTATTGACATACCTATAAGATATTTAATTTATATTAGTACTTAAGGCCATGGAAAAATAACAACTCTTTACAAAAAACTACAATTACTATGTGTACTTATTCCATAATTCTTTTGCCTAAAGGATACCACTTTTGTGGCTCAAATTATACCAATAAATTGTATTTTTTACTAGCTCTTGTGCTTTAGCACTTCATATCGTACCCTTCAGACAAGCACATGAGTATCTCTCAGCAGGTAACAAGTATTTCTATGTATTTAGATCATGTCTGTAACAAGGGTCTGCTGTGCAGGACGGAGCTGCTGAGAAGGCCAATGCAACTACACTAGCCCCCGCCTGCACAGGAGCCTGCCATTTCCTTGCAGGAGCACAGTGACACAGGCCCAGCTGGGTGGCACTACGACTGCTCTTCATCGTAACATCATCCTGGTTTTTAGGCAGTGAGTAAATACTGGGAGCTAGGCACTGGGAAGCACGCCTGTGTAACAGAAGGCACCCACACTGTACACAGGTGCGTTGGTCTTACACGCGGGTGCTGTCTCCTGCCGCGTTACATCTGTGTGCTGCTGACAACCAGCCGATGATAAAGTCCTTCAGTACCTGTGCGAAGGGACCAAAATGCAAGTGGAGCTACACGGTGTGTCTGGGCATGAGCAACAAGCCCTGATGGACTGCTCGGTGCAGAGCTGGACTGGCCTTTCCTCTGCAGCTGCCCCACAGGTAAGAACTCCCAGCTGTGGAGCTTGGTGACGAGACCCCTGAACCCACCCAAAGGTGTTTGCTTACGTCTTTCAGAGCCAGCCCTGAGTTATTACTCTCGACAGAAGTAGCTCATGGCGTCGTTTGGTGTCCTGCTCTGTGTTTCTCTGGATAAATATAACCATGGTACTGTACTGGGGTGGTACCTGAGTAACAGTTCCACACATACAGCCCGTGCTCCAACGAGACTACTCTGAGCAGGAACTGTCTGTCTGTGGCCAGAGCTCTTCCATCAGGAAGGCACAACAGGGAATGGGAAGGATGAAAAGCTGCATATTAGCAAAAGTGAGTGTTGTGAACTGAAGGTAATGCCAACTTGTGATTTAGGTTGTATGAGGAGTGAGGGACACTTTCATTTCATATAAGTCTTGGCTAATGAGAATCTCTGCAGACAGATGGAAGGACTTTTGTAATTGCAATATCCCAATTTGGGCATCTCTAAGTCCAGAATAAAAGATTAACTTTCTTCTGGGATCCCATTAGTGGGAGCAAGGGGATCAGTCAAGTACTTTCCACCCTCCTTATTACATAGGAAAAGCTGAATTCAAAAGGGGCCCTTGTGGCTCAAACCAGGTTGAGTAGTTCAGCCCATCATCACATAAGGGTATATGCTCTGTACCTGTTCCAAACATTAACATCATAAACAGCTGCAAAAGCCTAATGAAGTTACAGTTTAAATGTTTAACAATTTGATAGCTCTTAGTTCAGGTGCCACACAGTCTTATTAAATAAGGCTTGAAGTGTTATTTTTAACTGTGATAAATTCACTAAAGCCTGACTAAGGGACATGTAAGCCTATTTCACTGTATCATCTAAATGGCTGGCTCCTGATTTACAATTCTAATTCTATCAAATATCAAGTTTATATCTTGCCACCACTCTGGAAAAAGCTAACTGTCTGAAGTTTTGAGAGCTCTCTTTGGAGATTCTTCAGGCAGTTGCACAAAACTCTATAGCCCAACACACTCAGCTGCTCAGAAAGTGTCACCACACTGCAAGGGAATGACAAACCACAGAGCATCTTGAACACAGGAGAAATCTTTGTCACAACTGTCTTTGTTCTTCGTTATTTGTTTCTAGTCCCATTAGCTTAGCCATTTTACTAAGGAGTCATAATTATTGAAAAGAATGGTTTCAGGCCAGCTGCTGCAGGAAAAAGAGCTTGGAGAATCATTACAGAAGATATCGGGAGATGCGTAAAGCAGAATACTCCCCAGACTGTTAAAAACAGATTAACAATTTTTTTAAGTCAAGGTAGTCTAGTAGGCTCTTAAATAAGGATGCCTGTTTCAGATTTGCTTCTGTAATTTGTATCACGTTCATTCCCAAGGGCCAAGTCAAACTATTCACCTTGTTTTCCCAATTAAATAAGATTCTTTCCATTTCAATTATCTCACAACTAACTGGAAGTCTATAAGCAATATCATATTTACATCTTCTAAGCCTTATTACTGTCAGATCACACACACGACAGCCCTCATTACCCATATTACAGCTTTATGCTGCTTATATACTAAGTATTATGAGATGGTATCAGCAAAATGTTGCTTAAACATTGTGCACCAAAAGGGAATACACAACAGTAGGTGCTAAATAATGAACAAAAAGGGAAAGTACCTGCCTTTGTCTATTTAGACCATTTATTTTAAATGGCTAACATATATTTAACGTATTAGTTACCTGTGTGCTTCGGTAAACCAAGCTGACAAGGATATAAACTTGCAATGACTTAGTCTGCAATCACATTTTCATGATTTAGACAACTATGAACAGCGATTCAGGCTTGTGACACTTGAAATGAGAGAATTAGTCTATTACCTCTGCAATACAGGGGGACATGAAAAACACTCTTGAGGTGATATGCTGAGATAATTTCATTATTGACAATTTTCTTCATTTGTTGCTCTGTGTACATGTACAGCACCCAAAGATCTGTTCCACCATATTCATACATTTCCAATATCAAAGGTGTAATCTGTATCATCCATGACTTATGTGACCACTTTCAAAAAGTAAAAATTATAAAAATCACACAGTAATGCAAAATATATTCTATAGAGTCTAATGGAAATAAACTTTTATTTTTTTTCTAATCAGAAGCTGTTTTGCTCAGGAAGCTCAATAAGTTAAATCTAAAGCCTTGTTTATAACTATGCTGTTATAAACTATGTTTATATATATGTTTATAACTATGCTGCCTTTTTCACAGTGCCTGGGTACAGCTGTACAGTTGTAGGTGGTGTGATACTGTCACACCATTATCTAGCAGTTTAACACACAGTATCTATATATAAAAAAATTAAATGTTGAGTATCCCTATATACAACTGAGGCTTGAAGCACCGTCTAGCTGGAGATGAAGAGAACAGAAGACCACCAAGTAGCTAAATAAAACTAGTTAATTATACTTTAAAACTTCGTTATGACCCAGAGTATTGGGTCATTTCTAACCATACTGCAGTGTGGTTGCAATATTTCTAGGAATAAAATTGCAAACTAATATTTCTGAGCTGCCAAAGTCATTCTTGAATGTACTGAATTTGGATGTACTAGTTACTTACCAGGAGCACATCAAAGATGCAGTGGCATCCCCCTTGGTTAAAATGAGTTAGCAAAACTGCCTTTGCAGAGGGTTCTTCAACAGTTCATATCTATCCCCACATTGCTAACCATTTGGAAACGTTACCTAATTAAGTTTCTTTTCAGTTGTCCTCATTAACAAGTGGACACAATACGGAACCAAGGCAACTACAGTCAGAGGCATAGCTGCACTCTTACAAAAAGAGAGAATGTAGAACAAATACTCAGTATGAGTAGGTATCTTAATGAAATTATACAGCTGCAGTGTAGCTAAAGAAGCAGCCATACACAATATGCGGAAACTTATCTTAAAGCTATTTTTACCTTTGCAGCTCGTGATGAACATTTCAGAATTAATTCCAAGACCTAAGCCAAAGAGTGCACCTAAATTCCTCACCAGTCCAGCAAATGGAGTTGTGTCAATGTTTATCCAGTCTGGGTTGGCACACCACTTCTTGGCCTTTGGAACAGACCATAGCAAGTCAATATCAAGAAGCTTGAGGACTAGGTAAAAGCCAAGGGCAAAGACGAAAAGAAACAAGTTTGTCTTGATGTACATTCTCAAGCTTGCTGTCTGAATAGCAGGGGTGTGCTCAAATGCTTCTGCCACAAGAATGCCTGCGGATTAGAAACCCAGTGTTACATGGAACAACGTTCTCGTACTTTGAAGAAGCACTTTTTACGGTGCCCCTGTAGAATCTGACTTTTGGATACAGAAGAATATATCTATTTTTATATATATATGTATATATATAGACATGCACACAATGTACCACTTCTGTAGTACATTACAAAACCTTTTCTTCCACTCAAAACTGCAGATTTGGAAAAAAGAAATTAAATACCAAGCACTACATGTTTTTGACATGAGGCATGCCTTAGGCATGACTGCATCTCCCAGACGACAACCTATCAAATACTAGGTGTAAACTAGAACATTCCTTTTCCACAAGAGTCCTCCACTGAAAGACTGGCCCCAGCAATGCAGAATTCAATACCAGTTCTCACACAGGCTTTGAGTGTTGAAGGAAGAGACATAGAACACACATATTCTTTCTTACTAGTTTTATGCTGGTTGTGGAAAGGGAACGCTACACTTCAAGCTGTTAGCTGGTGCTGCCAAGGCTGCTCTGCATCCATGAAAAAGAATGAGAGCAGGCAGCCCCCACTCAATGCTCTGCTCACCCTTCTTAAAATCAGATCAGATACCAGAGAGATAGTTCATAGTTTGAACTCCCTAAATAGCAATTTGAAACAAATTTAAGTAACTCTGAAAAATGTACTTTAGCTTCTAAAATCACCCTGAGGAGTTTGCACTGCTAATTTGCCTGTATCTCTGTTTTGCCCCAGGTCTCCAGCCCCGTGCTTGTCCATGCTGCACACACATAGCTTCCTCCTGAGAGGAAATGTCAGGGCCATACAGAAGCAACTTCCTCTCTGATCCCTTCCAGGCAGGCAGCACAGATAAAGATCAGATACAGCCAGTACAAACCAGATAGCACTAGTCTGTGGCAGCATGGACACAATGCAGTCAGCATCAACTGGCACAGGGACAGGAGCTCACTCCCTGTGTGGATTACAAAGACAGCAGATACATACTACCTCACAAATTGTACTTTCAGACTATCATCAAATCCCTGATCTTCCAGAGAGCACCACTAGAGCTGCAAGCTGAGCTGCACTACTAAAAATCTCTTGCCTTTTCTCATACTTAATTTTTTTCAGACTTTGCATATATGTTGAAAAGATAAAATAGCAGTGTTACCAGCAAATACTCCAAGAACAACTTGATGAGGGAAATGTGTTGCTATGAATACTCTTGAGACGCACACACTGATCTGGATAATCCAAAAAACAGTCCAGAGAAATGACCATGTCAGTCTAAGAGGGAAAAGGAAGATGCTTAAAAAATAAGACAAGATATTTCACCTAGTATTTTACACCAGGCCCCTTTGTGTCAGGCTCATATTTTCATCAAGCAGAAGTTTATGAGCAGAGAAGTTCAGAATCATATGATTAAAAACTGGAAGTTAGTACTAAAACATTAGCAAGAGTTGTTGTTCTTGCAGCCACATCTAGGGCTGCAGGAACAGACCCCAGCAGTTTGAGGTCCAATATACTACTGTGGTTTTAGTGATGAAAGTCATCAATGGCAAGAGAAATTGGCATTAGTGCCTTGAACATACTTCTCACCATGAAGTCATACTTAAATGCAAAAGTTCAATTATTTGGTAACAAAATTCAAATAGTATGGAAACAACCTTGTCAGGCTTGGAAAGAACAGCAATCAAAGCAATTATAAGACTTCTCCACAGAGCTGAGTCCCATGCTACACTGAATTTCACCAACATTATGCGCATTTGCTTTAAAATGGAGTAAGAAGAACTACCATCAAAGCAGTATGTTTATGTACTAACCAGAAGATCTAACACATAAAGACAATTAATAGAATTCAAAATTCCAGCACTGAAGATGTGACATGACCTTTAATAAGAGCTGATTAAGAGATATTGAATGCAATGACCGTAAGTTAGTAAATATCAACCTATACAATGGATAAATCCTCTTAATATTATTTTTCTTCAGCTGAAGTAGATCATAATACAGGGATTTTAGATCATAATAAAGGGATTTATTTTTATTTTTTATTTTTTTTTTACAAACTGGACAAAACACACTATGAATATTTGGTTAAAATAAGTCCATTAAAAACATAGCATGTACATAACAAAGAAATATCTGTATGAGTTAGAATAATGGAAAGACACTGACCTGTGAAGGGTAACTGCTGATTTATCTTTCCACCTAACTGTGTAGCTAAGTGCTGCTGTGACCATTACATACCAGACACAGGAAGATCCCATGGCATGTCCAGATGGGCTTCCTAGTAAAAACAAAAAGGAAATATTCAAGCTTAAAAACAATGACTGTAACATTTGTCATAGAGAAAATGTCTACTGGCAGTTAGTCAGGCACCTAATCATTTAGAAAGAAAATGGTTAAAAAAGGTTGAAAGAATGCCAACTGCTTCTCAAAATTTAATTTTCTCAATACAAATTTTTCAGAAGACTCGTCTATACAGAATCCAGAATATTTGTCTGAAATCAAGTAGGTAACAGCTTAACCATCTATACTGGTGTGAGCTGATATCTTGATTGGAATGCACAGTATTTTTCCGTTACTTAAATTTGGATTGTGATTAAAAAAAATAGAGCATCTAGGGCTCTCTTAGGGCTGTAGCACACAATGCCAAAGTTATATATAAGGCTCAGATGAGAGAGGTTTTGAATGGGCTACCTCATAAGTAAGAGGAGCAATGGAGTTGCTTTAGATGGCCCTTCCAAACTGCCTTTTATCCGCTTCTCCAATCACCATGGTGTTAGCAATTGTGATTGTGATCTGTATCTCACTAGTAGTATTACAGTCCAGGTAATTCACATTTCAGATAGTTTTGTAATAAATTTAGAAATTTACCTTAAGTGTGATGGAAGAATTGCATCTTTATGCTTTACTTTGATTTATGATATAAATTTTAAGGTGGTGTACAATGTCCACTAGCTCGCAAACAGATTATCAACGGAACTGGTGCACAAAATGATGCTGCAACATACGGGACTAATTCCTGTACCCACAGTAGTCTATAACAGGTAACAGACTCATATAGAGATCAGTAGTCATTTCTTTTTACTCCAGGTATAATAATATATGTGTAATTTGTTTAATTTAACAAATCAAAATTTAATTTTACTGGAAACAATATGAAGCCACAGAGAAGTTCCTACAACTGTGAAAATCAGCAAAAAACAAAGTATGCTGATATGATGCAAGTGAAATGATTCTTAAAATTACTCTGTCACTGCTTTTCCCTTGTTCACCAGGTTTACATTCAACAAATTGAAATAGGGAAGGAGAGAAAATTAGATTATTGGAATCTGTCTATACCAGACTTTTGCAGTTTGGCTTCTGTGGACACAAAAGAGAAGTAAAAAGGTCAAGGTTATTTCACTGGCAGAAGAAATAATTTTGCTGAAGAGTGTGTTATGACCCAGCACTATATAGTAGTTTGCAAAGCAAAAGAGTATTTCAGTGAAGCAGCAAAGCAGACTAGAGAGGACAAGCACAATGATTTCTGGCTCCCTGCACTAATTTTTGGTATTCTGCTTGGCAGTTATCAGTAGTATCAGTAGTAGTCACAGTACCAATTCTTTGGTTAATTTTGTAAAAGATGTACATTTCTAAACCTCAAAACAGAACAAATATCACTGATAAGGAAACCATAATGTTGTATATCAGCTTTGGGAAAGCTTCTCTTTGTTGCCATTTAGGAAAATGTCATCTAGGAAAAATATTTGATAGTTCATCTGAAAATTTACCTACTAGAAACAGCATAAACTCTACCTTAGGGTTTACATTCTTAAAACCTTACAAATACCAGAGAAAAGATGGCTGCAGGGTTTTAGTTCAGTTCATTCCTGAAGTACAAACCAAATTCAGGTCCTAAATTGCTTGCCATGTAACCATATAAAAAGTTCCCTCAGCTTTCCCTTTTGTTGCGAGACAGAGTTTGGGGCTCAGGCTATCCTAGCAATATTTGGATATGCCCTTCTCACATCTGTGGCTACTCCTCTAATCTTTTAATATAAATTTCCTGTTTAAAAAGTGTGTGAAGTACCATGCAAGCTCACACAATGACTGTGTGCACCTAACAGCTGCACTGACTGCAACAGGTGAGTGACAGTTAGGTCCAAGCAGGTTTACCTGGTTTCACATATTAGGGTTACATAAGCTCATTTAACTTCAACTGTATTGCATTTGAGTTCCTCAGAGAAGACAATGAAATATAAAAAAGTGAAAATACACTGGAAAGGTACATTTTAAAAAATACTTTTTTTCCCCATATATTTGTACACACACCCACACACACATTCAGTGCCAGTGTCTGGTTCTGGGAAGAGTGGTTCCATTTTCCACTTGTGATACATTACACAGATGGATTATTGATACTATTGTTACTTACACTGAACCACCTCCTAGTTTTTGTGGTTTTAATAATTCTTTCAGTAGTGCACAAGCCCTCAAACTCGACAGCCCTCTGCTCTGTTTTGGAACACTCTTAAACAACATGGAATTTCTCTCCCCAAGCTGATGTCATTATCACTGCAACTGTTCCTAAAAGTGACCTCACAGAGCAGGTGTATCACTCTTTCTGAACCTATGACAAAAGTTTTGTGAAAATTCCTTTCCACTACGCTCATTCATTCTAGTAGGAGTTATTTTTAAAGCAAATCCCCATCCCCTGCACTGTTTAAAAGCAATGTAGTAAACACTCTTGTCATACAGCAATCAAATACCTCTCACACTTTATTTCTTCCTTTTTTTCCTTCCTGTGTTTTGGTGCTACTTTGAACTTGAACTCTGAGATCTGTATATCATTTAAGATCTTCATAATTTGCATCCTCTCCCCCCCCAAAGCTGCTATTTCTATTAAATGTACCAATGTAATCTCCAACATTTCTTACCTGGTCCAGTTTCACATGTTATAGGAAACTGTTCAAGGCATGGGCTTGACTGATTGGGATAAATCATTGTTTCTTGCACCCACCAGTATGGGCGATGGCCAAATAAAATCCTGACAAAAAATAAAATAAAATGAAGCAGAAAAGCAATATAAAGATTTTTATGTAAGAAGGCCTCAGCAAACCATGATAAATAATCTTACAAGGAATATGAAGAGTTATATTCCAAAACTATTGTATGATAGTTCTATAGGTTCTTCTTGTCTTAGCAAAATGTCATTTCAAACATATCTTAAACATCTCCATTGTGAATTCCTGTTTTATAATTACAGGGGAAAGTCTACTAGCACATTATTCACAGAAAGTTTCCTAAACTTGAGGCATATATAGTAACCATCATTAAAATACCAAATTTTAAAATAAATCCAGCTTCTTACCATTTAAATATGAGGTTGAACCAATCACCAATGACTGCCACCCATATCATTTTAGTACCAATCACTTGGTTGAGCTGAAACCAAAGAGGAAAATAAATTGAGAATATATTCCGGGGATCTCCAACATGTGACATAAAATTAAGGAAATCCTGGTAAGCCCTGTAGTCCCTCTGTAAATGCTGAATGATAAGCACGCCATTGCTATGAAGGAGATCCATCTTAATGGATTGAACTGTACTTGAAATATAGTAAAGTCCCTTTAATCTTAAGTTTCTAGTGATGGAGAGTGGAAACCATGGAAGGGAGCTATTAAAAAGTGAGAGAAGGTGATTGACTTTGCCTTTATATTGTATCGGCGTGGTGTACCCAGCCATTCTTGGAACACGTGGCTCCAAATCTCCAGGAAAGCACGAGCCTGCTAGCACTGGAAAGCTTTTCTGTTTGCAAATTTTAATTGAAGGAAACTAAGTGAAGTACATGCTGAGCAGCAGCAAATTGTGGGGAAAGTTTTATGGAAACACAATGTGTGACTTATGCAATCCTTTGTATGAACAGTTGGAACATGTTTGCTCATTTTTTTTTCACAGTTCATTTCTCTGCAGGATGGACATTAGTAATGTGTATACTTCATTAAGTGTTGCCTGTATAAAGGATAGAAAGAATACATAAATAATTGGTCTTTGCAGAACTGTCATTAAAGCTCTACATTTCACTTTGAAATAGAATCTGGCTATCATGCTGAGTCTAATACTTTGCACAACACATTTTCAGTCACAGAAAATACAACCAGCATCCATACAATGCTGTTGAGCTCTAGATTCATTTTTAAAGCAGCAATATTCTCAAAGCACTGAAAAGCAATTGTTTCCTTCATACAAGAAGGAATTAATGTGCTATGTTAATCCAGGGCACAATGCAGATGGAGCTTAGTCTTTGAGTCATCTGATTCAGTATTGCCATTCTCGCACATTGCTTACATGATGCAAGTCCTTCACACCTCTGCCAGAAGAAGCTGAAGCCTGACCTGCTGTAGCCCTTTCTTGCTGCCCAGCCTAGCAGAAAGGAGACCTGCTTCACAAGCCAGAGCAAGGCTGGGAACCGGTGACTATGAGTACTGCCCTGAGGTATTCCCAAGTGAAGCACTGGGGTTCTCCAGGGCGAATAGCAGAGAGGAAACTGAGATTCTGCCAGGTAGCAGGATTTTAAAAGTATACAGCAAATAATGTATTAGCACATCAAATTTATCAATATTAGTACTAAAAAGTGTGGCATAGGAAAAGATCAAGCTAATTCGTGAGGTGGCTACATAAGAAGCCTTTTTCCACAAGAGATTAAATGGATACCACATATCTGATGCTACCATCATTTGACAGCATCAAAGCGGCAAGAGGAAAACCAGTTACTTGTCAGGCCCTCGTATTCATATCTGCTATTAAAGATTATCCATGTAGCTGAAACAGTTACAATCAGAAAACAAAAGCAGCTGCATGTATGTGCTGCACGCTTCCCTACTGCTTTCTCCACGGCACTTAAACTATACAAGCTGTGGAGATAAAGATATGAACTACTTAACTGTTTCTGCTGAAGAGAGACTTAATGGCTTAACAGGGCTTTATGATGTGTGGTCAGGGAAGTCACATGGAAACATTAAGTAGATTTAACAAATAAGGCATGACAATTAAATGGACTTAGAAGACCTCTCTTCCTGACACCATCTCACATTTACTTTAGCTATTAATAGCCTGGTTTTAGAAACTTTTTAGCAGATTTAAATCCTATATGTTTATTGCTACCACTTGCATTGAGCCACGTAGAAAACCTTAAAGTTAAAAAGGGATTTAAATGCACTGTTTCTGAATAAACTACTACAGTATTTTTCTGTACATTGACTGAATTATTCACTTCAATTGGTAGCAACTGATTTCATGGAAAACCCTTCTAAAACCAAAATTTCCAGATATTTCAACAATAAATACTTCCTAGCTTTTTAGCTGCAAATATTTGGTGAGGTTTTTTTCTTGCTAAGCCATATATAGCTTATAGCTTTTCAGAGCGTCCAGCAAGGGAACCATCATATAAATGAACTGATGGAACTAATTTTCCTTCTCCCAGTTATTTCCCAAGTACTTACTTGTTTAGAAACACCTCTCTCAAACAACATTTAATACCTTATTACTAGAGAAAATGCCATTTTGTTGCTTTTTTTTCTGCAAAAATATATCTCCTTTAGAGTTAAGTAGGACTGACAATAAAAACAACAATAAAAATCACCCTTTTATACATGTCTGAGTTTAGTATGCAAGAATCTGGAGAATCTGAGGTCTTCTTCTGTTTTGCAGTCTAGTTTATAAAGAATAATTATCTTTAAACATGAGTGTAAATGTCAAGTCAGTTGCTGGCTCAGTAACAGCCATCTTGCATCTAGTACTTAGTTAAAACAGCAATTGTAATGAGGTTAAATTTAAATAACTGTTGTTCTACTAGGGAAAATATTCTCCAATAAGTTTCTATCGAAATACAATTTAACGTCCTCAGGAGAGTCTGCCTTCCAGTCCGTCTTTAATGCCTTCATTGTTATTCAACAGTGTCAGAAAAACTGCCACTCTGCCACAGGATGTGCAGGACCACTGTAATAACTTTTTGCATGTCTATTTATTAATATAAAAACACCCACCCATGTTACCCACTGGGATAGTGCAGCATCTGCTGAACTCTTCTTCAGACAGAACCACTTAGGCACACTTTGGTTCTCTGGAAACTTTATTAATATAATGTTTGAAGGTATTCGAGGCCCCTTCCAGTCCCTAACATTCTGTGATTCTGTGTGTGTGCCTCGGCAACGTTTCAGTAAAGTAACCTCTTCTAGTATAAGCACTAAAGGCTTCCTGATGTTAATTTTCCTTTTAAAGGAAATAATGCTGCTGATTCATAGGCTGCTAATTATCTTTCTGCTCAGATAGAAAGACAAGCACCTTAGACAGAATGAAAACTAACAGCAAACATCAATAAGCTTTAATTTTCTCCTGTATTCTTGTGACTGTTTCAGAAGCTCCTACATCTACATCTTAGACATACCAGAGGAGTCTGTTTATAAAAGATGTTTAAAAACCCCACAGGGTACAAAACAGAAAGCAGGAAGTTTTAGGAACAGGTAAGCACGTTTCTGTAAGAGGGGTCGTGACGTTCTCATTGTACCTGGAAGCATGACCCTGTTTCATCCAAGAGGCAATCAACAGCTGACATGTGAGTCACAGCTTCTCCTGCCCGTGATATCTGGCAACCTATAAAAGTCTGAAACACGAAAGACTTTCCTAGCTCTAGTAGCCAGCAGAGAAAAGATGGCAATACAGGTCTTGAAATACTATATTTCATAACTCATTTAAACTAACAAAGGAGAAATACTTCCTCAATAAGCTCTTCCCCCTTCCTTTTCTATGCAAGGCACTGCAAAATGCTTCTGTAAAGTGCTTAGTATTTCAAAGTCACTTGAGAAAATATATAAAATAAAACTATTTGCTGTATTTTAGTACATGAATTGTGAAGACAACTAGTGATCTGTACAAAATGGTCAGAATGTATATCCAATTAAGTTTTTTAATCAAAGCTTTGACTGGTTTTGATATTATAGAACCAATGTTTGGCCTTCACGTGATCAAATAAGTTCTTCATGCAAAGCAAAAACCTTTGAAATGCCATCTGTTCATATAAAAATTTTTAAGTTTTAATTTGATTTATTTTATTTTCCAAAACCAAAAACTATCCAGAACTTTATACATTCTTGTTAATAATGTAGAAACAAGAATCATGTTGATGATCCACTGAAGGGAGGATAAAATGTTTACAGCTACTTCACACCTACATGTGAGAGCAAATATTACATAACAGATATCAGATGTTGTTAAGCAAATGTTTGCAAGGGAAGGAAAAGCCATCAAAGCAAACATTTTCTAAAACACTGTTAATGGAGGCCTATGTACTGGGCCTAACTTTCTGGTACATTATGCTTAGTTAATTGAACAATAACATTAATTTCCACACCAGTGTTTTCATTGGCACCAGACCAGCTACAAGGATTAACTAGCAATTTAGTAAGTTCACAAGTAGACACTGTGTACAACGACTGACAGCTATTTTTTTAGGTATGAATACTTTCTGAATGGAACATTGAAAAGATACATCTGGATTTTAGATTTAGGAAGAGAAGAAACTTTAAAGAAGCTCCTTCCTTCCTTCCTTCCTTCCTTCCTTCCTTCCTTCCTTCCTTCCTTCCTTCCTTCCTTCCTTCCTTCCTTCCTTCCTTCCTTCCTTCCTTCCTTCCTTCCTTCCTACCGTCCTTCCTTCCTTCCTTCCTTCCTTCCTTCCTTCCTTCCTTCCTTCCTTCCTTCCTTCCTTCCTTCCTTCCTTCCTTCCTATTTCATTCCCTCAAGCATTCTCCATGGGCCCCAGGCAGCCCTACTTAAGGTCAGGCTTCTTTAGGGCTGGACTGACCAGCAGAGGTTTAGCAAATGCTAACACGAACCAATTAGTTTCTCTTGGTTCCACCACTTTATTAATCTAATCTTTCCTAGTTACTACACTGTCATTATTCCTTGCTATGAAGTTAATTATGCACTTACAAGAAACTAACAAAGCTGGTGTTTGCAATATAACAATAACTGCCAGACCTTAATACTTGGTTATATTTGTGTGTGTCTGTATGTGTAAGTGTAAATGACACAAACAATGCATGGAACACAGTTCTGGCACTTTCATGAAAAAGTTGCACCTAAGGAATTCTAGGTATTATAATTTTAAGTTTGAAGAGCTAATTTTTAGACATTACAAGCAACCTAGAGTTTAACAGTGAATAAAAATCCTTCAAGTTTCATAAACAGCAAACAGAAATGGAGTCTGGACCCATAAGGGCAACAAACTCCACTCCATTTTTCTTGTTCCCTTTCCAATAAGATCACTGCCTTAATTATTTACATTCTCTAATCCCTGAAACTGCCCCATGCCAACCATAGCCCAGTGAGGTAGAAACCTGCCAAGAGAAGCAGCCCAGTCTGCTTATTAGGACCAGCTCTTCAATTTTGTGCTCTCTCAGCAGTTCCCACCTAAGCTGCAGTAGCTCTCCAGCCCTGAACTCAACCAGCCCTTAACCCAGCACTGGAATAGCCCAGCATCAACTTTGAGCTAGCAATAAAAGAAAGCAACAGATCTTGGTTGGCAATAGCCTGCCCTTCAGCTTGACTGCAGGTTAACTGTCACCCTGCTGCTGTCCTTGTACATTTAACCAAGCACCCTAGGGTGACAAAGACACCCATCAAGAGCTGGCAAATGCAAAGGTGTACATTGTGCAATTACATCATCTCCAGCAAAGCTCACAGTGCTAGAAACAGGGTAAATCACTGTGAAACTTTCCTCCATCCATGATGACCCTGTGGCTGGATGTGACAGACAGTTAGAAAAAAACACCTCAGAGCAAGTGTCTGGGCTAGAGTTACGGCAAGGTTAGGTGCCTTACCGCGTTTCTGACTGTGGAGCCTCTTTGAATCAGACCTAACAGAGGATTTAAAAAGCATATGACCTGTGCTATTTTGGGTCATGAAGCCACATTTCTGTTTGTGGTTGGCAAGAGCTGTCAGTTTGAACAGAAAACTAGTACCTGCTAAAATCACCATAATTCATTTAAACATGCAGTTGGTAAGCTGACTGTGGAGAGAGTTTGTAGTGGGAAAGCCAGGTTGAGGATAGGTTATACTTTTCAGCTCATGTCTCTAGAAAACTCTGAGAAAGGACTCCTGAATCAGTCAGAAAAACAGATCAATAAAGGTACGGCCTGTACTAGTAAATGTCACAGGCTATATTTAGTCCTTGGTTGAAAGCCTAAAACAAAGGAATAGGACTAACAAAATCTATAAAAACTTCACTGATGAAAAAGGATACCTAACATTTCAGAGCTAGTGCCACCTACTGCGGCATGAACCTATTATCTATGTTAATAAAAGGATTCAGGAGAGACCAGACTGAAGAACCCACCAAAAAATCATGGATTAGAACTCAGGATTTGTTTAGATTAGTTGAACTTGTATTTGCTAAACTCCAGGGGCTGGGAAAATTGTGTATTGAGAAAGTTATAAGCTCAATTACAAAGGCTAGTTACGTTAGGGGCAACATTTAAATTTTACACTGGCAGTGTTCACTCGGCTAGGATTAAGGTTTGATTGGGAAAGAGAGAGAAATGGTCCTAGTTGTAGAATCATAGAATGGTTTGGGTTGGAAGGGACCTTAAAGATCATCTAGTTCCACCCCCGCTGCCATCAGCAGGGACCCCTTCCACTAGACCAGGTTGCTCAAAGCCTCACCCAGCCTGGCCTTAAACACTTCCAGGGAGGAGCATCCACAGCTTCTCTGGGCAACCTGTTCCAGTGTCTGACCACCCTCACAGTGAAGAATTTCTTCCTAATATCTAATCTAAACCTACCCTCTTTCAGCTTAAACCCATTTCCCCTTGCTCTGTCATTAACTGCCCTTATGAAAAGTCCCTCCCTAGTTAAAAAAAGCCATACGGTATAGGCTCCATAATGCCCAAATTTATATGTGGCTAGATAATAATCTATGAACCAGCCCAACTTCAGTACATTGAAGTCTGAGGTGGATGAGAAACAGTGGTCTAATAATTAGTTTTAGGACTAACACTGAGGAAACGGTGAAATCTGGAGAACAGGTGTCTGAGTCAAATGAGGCAGAAATACAGTTGGGGAGAAGTGCCATCCACCAGCAGGAACAGTTTATACAAGAACAATGCAACTAAATTGGTGGTCTCAGCTCAGACTTTGTTTTGGGTTTGGT
>NW_010315686.1:153026-153596 GCF_000700745.2 Antrostomus carolinensis
AAAGAGTAATTAATAGCTTCAGACAGCAATCCTCAAAGCTTTACTAAGTTTACATTATTCTGAAATAATCTAAATAGCACTGAAGTAAATTAAAGCTAGGAGAAAGTAATTAGCTGCATGAACAAAATGATTAGTAAGTAGCTTACATGATAAACTGAAGGCTGGTATCTGGGATCACAAACTGGTGCTTACCAGGAGCCAGCAGGTAATACGCCCAACGGGAGAGCAGCAAGGCATGGTGCTGTCAGGAGACATTCACAGTAAGAGCGGCTTATGACCAGTGTGTGACTGGGCACAGGCAGGGCTGCTGTACCGTGGGTTGCTCAGGCTAAAAACGAGTGCAATCACCTCTGCACGTCAGGGTGCTATCATAGAGACCTACCTCAAAGATTACAGGCAAATTTTTATTATTATAAAGATGATATCATCCCTACCATAAAGATAGGTAAGTGGCTCCACACTCATGAGAGAATTCAGGCTTGGGGGATTAAAAGGCCGCTCAGGAGCGTCGCAGAGCTCGGGACGAGGCTACCAGATGCTGGAGACACGTTCTGGCTCCAGAGGAGCGTA
>NW_010315687.1:0-3784 GCF_000700745.2 Antrostomus carolinensis
CCTTGTTAGTGAGGATGAGATCCAGCAGCGAATATGGTATGTAAAGGGGAAAAGAAAAGTTTGCTGCAAGAACAGAGTGTGCTGTTTTATTTTTGGTACTATACCATGGGCAAGCAAGAATTCATGTTAAAAAAAGCAACATGCACTAAAAATGCAGCTTTAAAAGTACTACTGACTTAAAGAGAACAAATTTTATCCTAAAGTAACTTCTTTTACAAACTTCTAAGCAACTGTCAATATCTAAAATATTACTACAAAATAAAAAGTTACGCACTTGTCATTATTTGCTTATAAGCACCCATCAGACCTCCCGAAAAAGTACATTAGAAACTTTGATACAATATAAAGTTACAAACTTCGGTATTTGGAAGATATTAAGAAATTCAATGGGACAATAAAGGATCATGCAAACCTGACCTGCTAAATTTTGATTTACTTAAGCAGAAAAAGCCAACTTTGATCGACATCAGCAATAAATGAGATATGATCCAGGCTACATTTGTTGCATGAATAAGTTTGGGTTTTTTTTAAATGCTTCAACACTAATGGAAGACAGGGGAAATCCATAAATTTGGATGACAAATGGAAATTTAAGTGCTAATCTAAAGTCTCAAAGCAAAAAAATTCAGGAAAAAAAATAAGAGCTTTCAGCATATACGCATGGACAGGAGTACACCAATATGTCTGTATAGCTGCACATTCAAATAAGTAGCTAAGGACCCAACACCTCATATATATGTAATACCTACCCTATTAACACATCCAGCCAACAGCAATATACATCCACTGGGGGAACTTGCACCTTCTTTCTAGAAAATGCAGACCAATCATTATTTTAATGGACAAGAAGAAAGTCACTTTGAAATGTCTCACCTGATTTACCGAGGCTTTCTTTCTGGCCTGTATATCTTTACATCTCAACAGCCATCTCTATACGCAAAGGAGAATCTCCCTAGAAAGCAAATAAACAATAGACGTGCAAAAGGCATATTCCGCCCCCTGATTCATCAGAAGCACTACCTCAAAAGCTTTATTATTGACACTGATTCCTGGTGGGAGACAGAGAGAAGGGAACTTTACACCGACTATAGCTTTGCTTTTCACTTATTAGCAGGAGTTGCAATGTTGCCAGATAAGAAGAAAAAAACCCCTCTCTTATTTGCAAACAAAAAACACATATGTAAGACACAGAATTAACTTTTTCACTCACTTTTTTCATATACCTTAACTATAGTTGGCTTAAAATAGGAAGAAAAAAAAAACCCTCTGTTATTTGCAAACAAAAAACACGTATGTAAGACACATAATTAACTTTTTCATTCACTTTTTCATATACCTTAACTATAGTTGGCTTAAACAAATACAGTTTCTAACTCAAAATCAAGGTCAAGCTAACAGGTGTAGTAGCGGTAGAGTGCCACAGGTCCATCAGGAAGAACACACTGAGCTATTTCAAGCAGTTTGATGTAGCAGTATAAGTGCAATGCACTGGAAATCCAGCCCAGTAACAACCCAGATCTTATATACTGTGCAAAATAGATTTGGAACCCTTTAAAATAAAGTATTTTACCAACCATTAAATATGTAAAACCTTAACACTGAATTAATCAGACAGATACTTCCTATATATCTAGTTTGCATTCATCCAACAACAAAAAGCAAATTACACCAATGAATAAAGGCCAATACTTTTCAGTGACTGTGGTGTATTTTAAGAATCCTACATATGAAGTACTGAAACTTCATCTAGTTCTGACTCAAGTAAAATGAAAATATTTCTACCAAATCAAGTAATATGAGATCAAGTCTCCAGAGAAAAATCACTTTGATTCCATATTAACGGAAATATGATAAAACTTCATAAAGTTAGCTTCAAGGAGCTGTTTTTCCTCTCACCCTAAAGAGACAAACTTGGATAAAATGGTCATTGACTTCTGTAAAAAGGTTAGAAGAAAACACTAATAAAATTCAGAGCATTTTATTCCCCAACTCCCTTGATATCTTGCAAGACCACAACCATCTAGTAATGCCATACAGCACTGAGGGATGCTTTTTTGCCTATAGCCAGTCTCCTGGTTCACTCAGTTATTTATCAAACTTTTAATAAAAAAAATTCTTGTAAAAATTTTGGGCTTTTTTTAAAAAAAAGTTTCACTTCAGATAATCAAAAGAGGTATTTATTCAGAGGCAAATTTTCAGCCGTTTTTCCTTTCTTAGCAAATAAGGCTCCAACATTTTTCAAGTTCCAAATTTTTATGAGAATACTATAACTTCCAAGAGGATAAGATTTTTTCTAGTTCTCCTTTCGTTTAACAAGTTCCACTGATAGTCTGTTCAGTGATTTTCTTTTTTAAGAAAAAAAATTTAGTTTATCTATAATACACAACCATATAACCTAGGTCAAATTCCAAGTACTTACTGAAAAATACACTAAATGTGAGAAGAGGTTAGAAAGAGAACTTGTTGCTAACAACATTACTAAGTACACTTTGACCCTATAGTTCATCTTTTGGGGCAAAATTTTTGAACCATTGTTTCCATTAAATGTATTCAGCTGTTGGCAACAAAGTACTCCCGATGCATTTAGTGAGCAAATAAAAGTGACATTAACATATTATCACTAAAACATATTTTCATTTACCACAACAAAAGATGTTCCACCTGGGGGGGGAATCATACTAACTTTAAGTACGTCAGTAGGGATAAACAGACACTCAACTTCCACCTTATTATTTTATAATTGTTCCCAGCTGACAGCAGAATAAGAATTCAGTTCTTTCTCCCCATAGTTAAACCAAGAGGCATTTTTAGACTCTGAAAAGGACAATGTCATAAGATCATATTTTATACACAACTGAAAAAGAAAATGAATTGAATGGTAAAATGCAACATATTTAATGAATGCAAATGAACATGAGCCACCTGCTGCTGGTCAATACATCAGTACTCATATTTTGCAACATGTTTAGGAAAATTAAATTGTTATGTACCTTCTTCGCTAATCAAAGAGCATGTAATTAACTTTCTCCATGGAAAAAATTATAATTTTATTCAGTTCAATCATTTGACAGCACAACTAAAAAAACTAATTGTATTTTACCAAAATACAAACAGCAGAGATTTGGAATTACTGGTTCTAGCCTTCTGTTTGATTGCATTTCAGAAATAAAATGGGGGCCAGTTATTTAGAAGGTACATACTTATACAATGACATCCTTTATGAAGCTGCTGATTTAGTAAGAACCCTACTTCACTTTATAAAAAGGCAGTCTTATTCTCTCAACAAAGCAGCTGAAAGCAAAGTAGCAACAAGTAAATGTCCCCTTGCTGTGTCTATGAAAAGCGCACGCTCCCGTCACGAAGCAGCCCTGTAATCTCACTTGGTGTGGATGCAAGTGCTGGTGCTATTATATGTTCTGTGTGATCTCAAGTGGAGAAAAACATCTGTCCAATTGCCATGAAAAGGATCCCTATGAACCTCTCCTCACAGATCACTATATATTCCTCTCAGACTTTAAACTGACAGTTCTCTGTCACAAAAACTCCTCCTCAAGCCTCTTTTGACTCAGCAGCTTCACAGGGTTTAGTCTGAGGTGACCAGTCACAGCCTAACAAAAGAATAGTGTGTCTGAACACAACGCAATACAGACATGCGAGTAACCCTCTTTGCCATCTCCAGAAACCCTGTTTAAAGAACACAGAAGGCAGTCAAAGAGAGAGAATGCTCAGGCATCTGAAATAAATAGAACAATTTGAGGAGATATTGGTCTTCATTTGAAAACAA
>NW_010315687.1:3834-4142 GCF_000700745.2 Antrostomus carolinensis
GTGTTAGTCCCTATCCAAGTGCTATTCTTAGCTACTGACTAAATTAAACAATGGCAGTTCAGCTCAAAGTACAATTAATAGCAACATAATAATATTGTGCCCCACCAATCTTTTTCTGTAAAGTCCCACACTTTACAAGACAAACACACATGTGATGGGAATATGTGGTCACTAGGCTACTAAGCCAAACATATAAATGATACGCCTCAGGAAAAAAAGAGATCTGGGACCATAATTGAAGTTCAGGTCTAGTAAAATACCAGTCTATAGGAGGGATCAGAGTTCATGCCCTAGCTGTTGTCATTCCT
>NW_010315687.1:4164-14893 GCF_000700745.2 Antrostomus carolinensis
ACTCACAGCAGTATGATCAAGCAAGGAGGGATGGTAACAGCTTTTGGAATAAATCAAGCCCATCCTTGTGCCTTTAGGACTTCAACATCAACTTCTATCACAGACCATTGGTCTTGACACTTTAATGTGTTTCAATAGAGATAAATGACATGCAGAGTGCGATAGCTCCTATGAGCTTTGAGGAGCACTGCTACAGCACAGAGGAAGCCAGCACATGTTCTATTTTCATGCTTCTGCTTGTGCAGTGTTTCTACCAGACCAGAAGAGAGTGATGTAGAATTGGAAAGAGTTATGATCACTCCCTTGCTTAGTGAATAACTTACTACTAGTTCATGCTAGCCTCCATCTTCCTATAAATTCCTTCCTTGTCAGCTCCACACAGCAGGATAACACTCTCTTTCAGGAGGGCAAAATTCAGACTATGCATTCTCCTTGCTCACCATTTTTCAGAAGTTGAGGTTGTGCAATTACCACTTGCCTATACACATCATCTAGGAGAAAGCTCAGAAATAAGGGTCACTTATCCAACTTTGTGCCATTGTTCAAGCCCCCAGCCAATCTGTTCCTGGACCTCTTAGATGAACACACAATGTCTGCAATATGTGTTTCAGTAGAAGACATCCCACAGACATGTGACCTATTTTTTTTTCCTCTTGACATCAGTGCGTTTGCTAAGCTTTGAGAAGCCCCTTCAGCAGTTTACACTTCAACATATCCTGCTGTCATCCACTGCTCAGACCGAGTAAGCAATAAGCAGTAACTTATATAACCTCTAAAATACCAATATACACCCTGAGTTAACCTTTCCCAGATGCTGCAGAGAAAAGCTGTACAGAGAAGTGTTAAAAGACTATTTTACTATTTTTCCTCTTAAGACTATGTCAATCCTTAATTCTTCTTCACTAGGCTATCTTGACAAGAGACTCCTTACAAACAAACCAGGCACCTTGTCTCTACTACAGTGTATTTCTCCTCACTTATCTCAGTCTTTGACAAATGGATTTTCTTCTGAGTACAGATGTTTCTTTTAACAACATAGACAGAGGTACTCTCCCCTCTGCTAGAACACTCTTGAAGCACACTGAAGATAACTCCTTGGTGCAGGCACTAAGGAAGCCAACTAGGAAAGGTGACCTCCTAGATTTGTTGTTTGTAAACAGAGGGGGACTTGTGAGAGAAGTGGTGTTTGGCAGCTTGGTCACAGTGACCATGAAGTAGCTGAGTTTCAAATCATTGGTGATAGGAGGAAAAATGACACTAAAACTTTGTCCCTGGATATGAGGAAAGCAGACTTTGGACTGTTGAAGCTAGTCAGTAAGTTCCCCTAGGAATGCGCTTTTGAAGGTATTTGGATTCATGAATGCTGTTCACTTTTTAAGGGCCATCTCTTAAGAGGGCAGGAGCAGGCAATTCCAAACTGTTGGAAGTCAAGCAAGTAAGGCAGAAGGCTGGCTTGGCTGAGCAGCGATGATCTTCTAGGAGGAAAGTGTAAGGACACTGGAAGCAAGTACAGGTGACACAGGAGGACTACAGAGATGCTGTTCATCACTGTAGGGAGAAAATTCGTGCAGCCAAAGCTGAATTAGCATTCAAGCTGGCCAGTGAGAACAACAAAAAGGGCTTTTTAAAAATATGTTAACAGCAAAAGGAGAATCAGAGATAACATTGGTCCACTACTTGAGGTCAGTCACCTCACAAATAGGGTTGTAGACAAAGCAGAGACATTTAATGCCTTTTTTGCCTCTGTCTTTGACACCAATTATGTGCCCTGGGATCTCCAGAGCCCTGTGTTAGAAGATCATGACTGAGGGGATGATAAACTCCCAGTCGACCTTTAACTTGTTCAAGAACTTGCTACTCCAGCTAGATGCACATAAATCTGTGGGGTCCGATGAGTTTCATTCCAGGGTACTGAAAGAGCTGGCCAATGCCATCATAGGACCTCTCCATTATTTTTCAACAGTCTTGGGAGCATGGAGAGGTCTCAGTTGGCTGGAAGCTGGCATATGCTGCACCAGTTTTCAAGAAAGGTAAGAAGGAAGACTCTGGTAATTACAGGACTGTGAGTCTCACTTCAGTGCCTGCTAAAAATATGGAGAAGGTTATTCTGGGAGTTATTGAAAAACACTTGAGAGACTCATTGGTGATAACTAGCACAGGTTCACAAGAGGAAAGTCCTGCTAAAATATTAATGTACCTGAAATCACATACACGCACTTACCAGATCTGATTACTGTCAGTCAGAATTACAGCTAAAGGCTACTTTCACCTACTTTCAGTTAAAAGTAAAATAATGTTTGGATATCTGAAATTGTGGTAGTAGAAGCAGCTACTTCTATCCCTGCATAAGTGATCTGAGCTGGCATTGCCCACCTGTTCAATTAAGAACATTCTTCAAGGTTGTGTTGTTTTTTTTTTTTTTTAAACAAAAACATCTTTCAAAAAAATCCTAAAAGGTTACTTCAGTTACAAACTGATGTTTTTGCAACTACTTTCACATGTGATGATTCAGCAACCTAAGAAAAGAAGAGTGAGCACCATACAAGATTCTATTCCAGTATCCTCAGAAAATGAACGTGCAACTGCCAGCAATGATACTTTAGCAGATTCCATCTGATTACGTCCTGTGCTGCTGATCAAAATGGACCGTGGAGAGGTGATTTCCAAAATTAAAAAGGAGAGTAATGCATTGGAGAGAAAAACTTCTGATCCTCAAGTCAGTAACTTTATTCAAAATTATGAATACTTTGTATTTTTAAGTCTTTGGCACACTTTCATTTATGTATTTACATCAATTCTATTTTACAGATGGAAGAACTCAAATATGAAGACATTCTACCCTGCCTTCACAGTCCTGTAAAGGAATACAGGCACAGTACAGAAGTGTTACTCGTCCCTGCTGTAATTCATTAAGCACAGTGTTTCCTCTAAGGTACATTCCTTTAAACTTGCTATGAGAGCACTTTTTCCAGAGTGTTCCAGTTGTTACACTACACATTGAAAACAGATTAATTTCTCCTTATTATCCTAAAATGGACTGGAATTATTTGTAATACATCAAAGACGACCTTGTAGCAGCAAATTAATTTTAAGAGAGAGGAAAAAAAATAGTGAGGATTTCAGACTTGCTGTATTTCTCCCTTATTTCTGGTGGCTCAGTTTTCAAGGCTCATGTTTCTTTTTAACTGGCCACTCTAGCAGCTTATGTACCGCCTCTTAATTGAACGTGCTAAAAGAAAGTCCTCCTACCACACATTAGGAGGTGGCTCAGCCTGGAATTCAAACTAAGGAATTATGCAAAACTCTCCTAAAGTGAAATCCACAACTGTCAGACTTAAATACTAAACTCTCTTCACTAAGATTAGTCTCCCTGCACTAAAGAAATATAGTGCACTTGCATGCTTGCTACATTGGAAAAACACTTCATCTTCACATACAGAAACGTTTCCAGCCTTCTACAAACATGGCTGTCATCGTTACAAAGACAGCAACTCTAAGTAAGTATTGACAATGGCTGCCTAAGCACTGGTTCATTTTAAACTGATGCCATGCCACTGTGTCTTTCAGCCTCTCTGGTTCATCAGTATTCTGTGCGCCTGCACCCAGGCACCACTTGGGAAACACACACAAGATGATCCTTACTGCACTGTGACTTCTTCATAAACACACACAGATAACTACAGCAAACACCACGATCCATTTCTGTGATACCACTGCCTTTGTAAGTGCCAACTGAAGCCATTCCCCAAGCTGCATATTATTAACTGACATAAACAACTATCAAGTATCCACCAGGAGAGAGAACAAAGAAAAGCAGAGTTCAAGCTCAGCGCTGCTGTAAGGACCACCTTAACAATAACCACACTTTGGTCTACACTTGAGTATGTCTGCACAGAGTGCATCCCCTGGTACAAGGACAAAATTAAGAGTCGGGAAGTATTTTTACTGAAGTTTGAGACAGCTAACCTGTCTGAGGGGTGAAGGGTACGAAATCAGTAGTATATTAATCACCTCTGTGTCAAACTGAAGTGATAGCTCTCAACATTTGTAATCCCTCAATTGTCAGTACAGCAGCAGAGGTGCAAACGTTACAGGAACATTTGATGAAAAGCAGCAGAAGAGTTGACAATACAGAAACTCTCCAGCCAACACTTAGCAGTATTTTTCATAGTGATGCCACTGGGCATTATTTATCACAGTGTGAGTGGAAAAGATAATATTAATACACAGACTATGGAATTTATCCTTTTAATCCCCAGCAGCCATACCCCTATGCTCAGGTATCAAGGCTGCCCTCAAGAACATCAGGGGAATCAGATCAGGAGCTTACTCAGAGGGTATGGGCACAGGATGGGGAAGAGGAGGGGTGCCTTCAAGCATATAAGGTTCTCATATTCTTAAGAGATTATTAGTGGTGCCAGCTAAAGGAAATACCTCTTCAATTTAAGATGTATACCCTTTGACTTTCAACAAAGCAACCCTCCACGGAAATCCTACTTTCACCCAGCTGAAGCACTGATATATATACCAAACTTTACATCATTTCCTAGCAACACAACTAGTACTACCAGCACAAGCTAGGCCTTAGTCTGTACCCAGCTATGCTCTTGCTCTTACAAAACATACATGATCTTAATCTCAGAAATATCTTTTTAGAGAGCTTATTTAGAAATCTTCAAATTACAAGGTGCTGTTCAGCTTTCAGATATGCATACACAAATCTGTCACTGCAATGGCAGCCACACCTCTGATAACAGATTTTGGTCTCCAATTATCTAATGCATTTTCCTGTTTTCAAAACTCCTTCAGTGTTCCTTATGCCCACACTATACACTCCTCAATTTTAGAAAGGAGCTTTTAAATAGCAGTTTTTCAGCATAGCCTTAAGTATAATGTGCTAAGATTGAGTTTATACTTATGGAAGGAACTTCATTTGTAAGCTAAACCTTGATCATATACTTGGGGTATGATTTTTTTGAGTGCAACTATATTCAGAGAAGTAATATTGAAAATACTCAAGTGAAAGGTAAAATAAATGGATTTTTCTTAAAATAGCATAAACCACAGAATAGCAAAGGCCTAAATACCTTAGGGAACTACCTACTGGGGAACAAGAGGCTGGAGAGCAGCCCTGCAGAGAGGGACCTGGGGGTTCTGGTCGATGGCAAGTTGAACATGAGCCAACAGTGTGTCCTGGCTGCCAAGAGGGCCAACCGTGCCCTGGGGTGCATCAAGCACTGCATTGTGAGCTGGTCGAGGGAGGTGATCGTCCTGCTCTACTCTGCACTGATGCGGCCTCACCTTGAGTACTGGGTGCAGTTTTGGGTGCCATAGTATAAAAAGCACATCAAGCTTACACAGCTGAGTAAGCACCCTGGAGACTGTTCAGAGGAGGCCACAAAATCAGTGAAGGGTTTAGAGGGGAAGCCGTATGAGGAGAGGCTGAAGTTGCTTGGATTGTTCAGCCTGGAGAAGAGGAGAGAGAGGAGATCTCATCGCCATCTATAACTTCCTCACAAGGGGAAGAGGAGGGGCAGGTGCGTTTAGGTATTTTGGATAAGATTGGATATTAGGAAAAGGTTCTTCACCTAGATGATGGTGGAGCACTGGAACAGGCTCCCCAGGGAGATGGTCATGGCACCAAGCCTGATAATATTCACGAAGCATTTGGACAACACCCTCAGACACATGGTCTGAATCTTGGGATTGTCCTATGCTAAGCCAAGAGTTGAACTCAATGATCTTGTGGGTCCATTCCAATGCACAACATTCTATGAATCTACTTACTTCCTACAGAGTTCCTCCCATTATATTTACAGCCTTTACAGTCCCTTATTCCTAAGAGTACTAAAGCTCTTCAAAAAGGTATGAAAAGCCAAGCTCGTAAGCTAATTGGGTCTGTTTCTTTTTTTAAAAAAAGAAGAGAAAATAAAACACTTCCCACAAATCTTTGCTGCTCAGAGGAAGCACCTCACAGGTACCAACAGACTGAAGCAGGACCAGGAAATGGCACGAGCCAGCTATTTCAGACAGTGGAAAGCAGTGGATCAGCCAGCTGGCTTTATGCAGGTTTTCCCTACTATAGTCAGCTGTATTTCACACTATGTCACCATGACTCTGCAAGCAGCCTACTGTGCATCCAAGTTACAGCAGAGTGTGAGAGGCTACTGAAAACATCATACCACTGTGTTATACAGTATGGTGTACTGCATTAAAAAGAGGGACCAAAGATCAAAGAGAAAGATCATTCAATACCCTTCTCTTCAACACTTCTTCAGCTGAGCTTGTAGAAGAGCCACAGAAGGGTTTGGATGCTCTCAGATTCTTGGGGAGATTTCAAAGGAGACTGTACAGGGAATATTGATGGACTTGAGTCCCTGTACAGTCTTCTTTTAAATCTCCCCAAGAATCTGTGAATTTGTGATACACTTTCCACTGTGAGCCCAAACAAGACATATTAGCAAAGGTAAACATCTACGGAAAAAGAAAATCTGTTAGTCCTATGCATAAAAACCCCTAAATTTAAATTCCTAAGCACTTAGAAAATTTCTTTAATGATTTGTGTATTTTTAATATACTTGCCCAACACACAATAATTGCATGATGAGTTTCATGCACAAACAAAAGTAAGATGATAATTCTAATGCCTATTGCATATTAAAAGTACTGATTTTAATAGACCTCCATCTGTTTCCTCATGTAATTCATCTGTAAACATTCTAAAAATGATAATTTCTTTCTGTTTGACGACTTCCTGCTCAATTGTTAAGACAGTGTAGGGCAAACTATTGTTGCTTAAAAGCTACATTGCTTCTTAGTTGAGCGTGTCTAAGCAAAAGTCTCCGAAATCATTGTATTAATTTTCAGAACATTCTAAAAGAAAAAGTAACAATCCAATTCTAATTACACTCAAAAAATTCTTCATTCCATTTATTGTTTATTTGCCCTACAAAGGGCTATCATCATATCTTCAATAATAATAAGAACATCTATTTCTAGTCAAAATATTTACATAGGTGTATAATAACTTTGTATTTGAAAAGCTCACCAGGCATCATCATCTCTTTCAAAGCTTTCCAACAACAAGAAAAAAAGAGTTCTCCCCAAACATGCATGCAATATTTACAACTGCATGTAAATGCCTGCTTCTATAAACATAGATCTGCACATATAAATGAGAATTAATTTTAATACAACACATCATTTCCACACCCCTCTCCCCTGCCCTGCCCTCACCCCCCCCCCCCCCCCCACAAAAAAAAAAAAAAAAAAAAACCAGGGGGGGGGCGGAAATAAGTTTTACATCACAGACAAGATTGTCTTCCAACATATTTTAAAAGCTGTTTTAAGGAGAGCACAATGATCAGGTTTTCTTCATGAACACAAAGGGCAAGACAAGTGGTTTACTACACAAATAAGGAAATTACAGCTTGACTGGTAAGAACTAGGCAACCTATGGAAATACTTAAATTGTAGAATATTTTAGCTTAGGCGTATCTATGCATTAGCAATTTCTTACACTACACATTTACCTATTTATCACGCAGCACGTTTTTAACTGGGGAGACTATTTACATGAGGCTGCTGCATTTAATCACAAAATTATGGCAGATCCAACAACTTATTGAGCCATAACTGACTTGATACTGCAGTTGTGAACCACATGGAAGGAAATACCTGACAATGATGGCCTAGATACATTTGCTCCAGAGCCTAGAATCATGAATAAGATGTTCTCCTGGGGTATCAACCCAACCTCCATTTCTGAAGTTGTTCAAATCTACATAAAGAAAAAATAGCTGTATTTACATGAAAGATACATACAAATCCTGCACTTTCAAGTTTGGCACTCAGTTCTGAGAATTTGTCCTGATATTTATTTTTATTAAGCTCTCATAAAAAGCTGCTTCTGCTTAACTTAATCCCATTAAAAGACCTGAGCAGATGAATTTAAGCAGGCGCTGCTCTGCTGTAAGTTTAACCAGTAAAAACATGACAGTCCACAAGCTTCCAAAAAGTGAGCCTGCAGCACCGTGTTCCCTATTGCTTCTATTATCTAACTGCAAGCTGCATCGTACAGTTAAAAGTGTTTATTGCAGTCTGTATTATTCTATGCCTTCATACATCTTCTTAACAGTTCTAAGTAAGCAGTCAGATTTCCTTTTTGTGGTTGGCTTGGACAACGCACTGGAACAATGAAAGGGAAGAGTGCTCTGTGTAGATGAGCCTTCCTGAAGAGGCTGTAGTTAGCAACATGACTCAAGTTGCCTGTGTGTTAAAGTAAGAGGGATGGTTTCACAGGGTTGATAACCTGGACATATTAATTATATGATTCTATCTGGTAACCTGTAAGGCCCTATAGAGACAGCTTCTGTCAGTCATGCTGTTTTCAAAGCTAGCTGATTTTTACTGCACTAACTATACAAAAAACAGACAGGTAAGGTGCAGCCAGTGAATTTAGAAGGGAGTAAGAAGGAGGATGAGTGTTGGAATGCAGGTGCAGCAGTGCTGTTCTTCTGGTAACACATTCCCAAGAATCCACTAACCTTTAAGGAAAGGGGTGGGGGGGTGAGTATTGCTGAACAGAACTCAGCTACCCAAGCTTTAAAGACTGTTTAAGGAAGTAGATGTATATATTTAACAATTTAAGAACAAAAAAAAAAAAAAAAAACCAACCAGCCAAACAAAAAAACCAACAGCACACAACCCACACAAAACAAAGCACACACTAAAAGCATTGTTCCAGAAGTTTAACAGTCACTTCTCTCATTGCAAGACTCACTGTACTTGAACTGCTTTGACACTTCAGCAGTTTGAGATGGACAGCTGCCACATAGAAGGAAATCTAAGAACATATAACATAATATAATCTTATATAAGAACAGTTAATACAGATGATAAAAGCTTCCTTTTAATATGCCTTGTTTGAAAAAACTGTGCAAGTTCAATAAATTTTAACTCAAGTAATAGAAAAACCTTTTGTTAACAACACTTTTACAGTCAAATCAACCTTGTCACAGCACCACTGTCATCAATAATATTACAAAAAGACATAAATCTGGTGCAGTCTGCTGTCAATCAGTTCTCCTTTGAGCCACATTATGTTTCATTCATCATGTTGCACACCCTACCTCCTTACCCAGAGGGAAGGGAATTAAAAGGTCACATCTTAGCCAATAAAATATATTTAGCTATTCTGTGAGGAGAAAACAGTATCTCTAATCAGTCATCCAAACAAGACAACAGACTACCCGGAAGGTTGCACACTGCTGCACATCAATAGACATCTTTATCTAGGAACTGAAATGAAAAATATCAAACCAGTGAAGGTATGAAAGGGGAACTCAAAGTCCTGTCAGAAAAATTACAAAATTAGAGCTGAGCACTGCATTCAGCAACTAGATGATACAGACTTGGCAGAAATAAGTAGTGCTGGGAGCTAGACTCAGACAGCACACTGTGGAATTTTAAGTAACAGAGAAAAGCACTTTGGATGTTTTCTATATCTATCTGTATTTTTGTTTGGGTCTCTCTATCAGTAAACACTTAAGTCAGCTCCTCTTTACCTCTTCAGTCTTTACAGAACTGCTTCTCTGTAATGATAATTTAAAAAATAATACCCTGCTGATACCTATTTCTGGATTCTTTTAATCCCCAGAATTGATTTCTCCTCCATTCTTTCAGCCTCGCTAACTGAAACACTCCAGGAAACTTATGGAACATGTGGAAATAAGATATAGTTGTACTTCCACTGCATGTCAAAACAAACATTAGGTGCTTAAGACAAGAAAACCAGTACTGAAATACTAAGAAAATACATTGATTTTTACCATCCATGCGGCTACCACAATACATATAGCAGACTCATCATCTTACTGAAGAACTGTAACTGTAGAACAGTTTTCCAACTAGAATTAATATAATGAAAATAAGACCAACTGGTATTCTCCATCCCCCAAAAAAACCCTTGGTTTATGGTATTTCATCTCTTGAATGAACAGGTTTATATACATACAACTACACTGAAACAAGTTTTATAACCCGACTGCAGTAAATTGCATAGTGAAATAGGAGATACATTAAATGCCAAACCATAAAGCTCTTTAAGACTGGAACAGAGAATCAAGATGACATGATTACAAAAACAGCACAAAATAGCTGGCTAAGAAAGAAGAATTGTGACAGTGTCCATGCCTGGAAAGGGTTTGAAGCTACAAGTATCTGAACACAAGAGGAAGAAAAATGCAGGTTTCTTGATGGGAAAAATACAAGAGAAAGAGCCTGTGACACAGAAGAAAAAAAAAAAATTTGTTTGGTCAACTTTGCCAAGCACCCATCAGTGAAGTTTAGGTAATGTTCTGGGCAGAAAAAGGAGGGGAAAAAAAAAAACAAACCAAACAACAAAAAGTGCAAACTCAATCATTTTACATGCAAACTGTAGTAAACATACATACATAGTGTGTCATAGCAGTGAGAGATTTAAAAAACATCTCTTACGTTATGCAACCTATCCTTTATCAATGCAGAATTAATGAAATGTAGGACGTATAGGCATCCCTACTTATATATATTTTTATTATTTTTATTTTTTTTCTAAGGAATAAACTCATTATAAAAGTCTTTCTCAAAACAGAAGGGAGGGGGTTGGGGGGGGAAAGTAATTGCTTCCCAAAACTTGCCAGAAGGGACATGCAGAACTGTACATAATTATTTACTAGCCTTCCTGCTG
>NW_010315687.1:14903-18756 GCF_000700745.2 Antrostomus carolinensis
TGACCAAGTTTGAACTTTCTGTACTAACAGACTTGACACCTACACCTGCCAACATTATCTGACTCCAGGAGCAGGCTCTGAGGACCACTTACAGAATGAGACGTCATGGCATATGACCACAAGTGTCAGAACTTGAGCCTTACAATATATAAAGGATCAATTCACTAAAACATGCAAGCATATGTTAATTTCTGTTGAAGCCTACAGGTCCCAGGTATACAAGTAAATGCTTTCTAGAAGATGGAAATCTGAAGAATCTACAAACACCTAAGAATTTCTTAAAACTCTGTTGAACTGGGAGTATCCTTGTGCTTTTTCTATGTGTTACTCTTTCCACAACAGTATAATTCTTGGCACTTGGTAAGAAGTATCCAGCACTGTGCTTGACTGTTCCTCATAAAAGCTGATTATGCTCCCACAGCCATTTAAAGGAAGATTCAAACATATAAGATAATACCTACATACCTACATTTTGTTCATCTTTTGCAGTAGAGAAACATTAATTTACAATAAATAATAAATCTGGCAAAGGAGAATTAATTTATTATACTTAAAATAAGTTTAGGCACTCAATTTGCCCCCCAGTCCTATGTGCAGAAGGCTAACTGCCAGAAGTGACTGCAGCACTAGTCGCAAGCATGGGATTTAAGCTGGCACTCTTGTTAGAGCTGAGGTAATTTAAGAGGAATGTCAGCATGCATTTACTTTTCAAACTTTATTACTCTGCTTTAAGAAGAGAAAGAATGCCTGCTATTATAATTTTAAAAATATTTACAAAATCTTTGGTATCTGGTTTTAGTCCTGCAGAATTAAAATCAAAACACTACTATCTCCTCATGTTGTGTTTCTTGTATAACAAAAAAGAAAATAATAATTAGAAAAACCACATTTGGTGAAAACAAAGCTTTTAAAGAGAAAGATGACCACTCATCACTTTAGATAAAGTTCAAGGCTACTGTTGAATTACAAGGAGCTATGTGTGGACAGCTCTGCAATATATGGGCAGTTGTGAATCTGGCTGTCCTAGATATCCAAGCCATTCAAACCCACTTTCCTTTGGACATATAAGTTCCTACCACGGAGAGCCACAATCAGAATCATAGAACGGTAAGGGTTGGAAGAGACCTCAGAGATTATCTAGTTTCAACCCCCCTGCCATCAGCAGGGACACCTTCCACTAGACCAGGTTGCTCAAAGCCTCATCCAACCTGGCCTTGAACACTTCCAGGGAGGGGGCATCCACAGCTTCTCTGGGCAACCTGTGCCAGTGTCTGACCACCCTCAAGGGGATGAGCATCTCAAGTTAAAGAGATCTACACCAGTTGCATAACTTTAATCCTAAATCAGAGGCCACATTCTCACCTTCCTCCCTGCAGATTGAATTTCCCTCTCTTCTTTTGGTAGAGAACAATGTAACCTATTTTTAAATAATCTTTATTTCTCTTTAAAGAGCAGGATGCTGGAAACTGCCTTGGTGGCTATTTGTTAGCAGCCTTTTCTCACAGTACAGTGGTGTTTCACACAATCACCTCTGTACCATGAAGGCTTTCCAAAGTCATTGCTAACAGACGTGTTTTATTGTTACAGGGAAGAAATGCAGAAGCTGAGCAGAATAAAGCAGCAAAAGGGAACCACGTGGGGAAGTGAAGAGGCAATTTACTCTTTGGCTTCACGAATAGGAGGCAACAGAAAAACTACTGAGTTTCCAAATTAAACCAAATGTTTTTCTGAACACAGTAGATCAAATTTGTAATAGCAGCATTAAGAACAGAAGTAAAAGCCCATCCTGTCCAGTCAAAAAGGAATTTTATCAAAGTGAACCAAACGATGAAACAATTTATTCGCTCTATCCCCTCCTGCTCTGCCTAATGTCTGCTGTTAGGACAGACAGTACTCGGGCAGTGGTGCTGCTCAGCCCTTGTTCTCTCAGACAAGGCTCCCAAGATGATGCCATTTTGAGGTAGACACCTGTCCACTGGCAACAAGCATGAGAGCATCAACTCATTTTAAGCTGTCCAAAATGAGCCTATCACATGGCAACATCTTTCAGTCACTACAAAACTTGCTTCCAAACTGAAATAGCTACCCAGAAGTGAAAAGCTCCATATCACATTTCTAATCCCCATATCAGCTAGTCCTCTCCACAATTTTTTATTATTATTTTATAACAATTCATATAAGTTTTCCTGATCTTATAAATCTTGCTCCCTTTAAAGTGTTTCCCAGATCACTTTATTTTGACTTTCATCTAGCAAGGATTTTTACAATGCATGCAAGAAACATTCTGTTGCTCATTATCTATTTGATAAAACGTACTTCATAAGGAAAAAAGGTCAGATAAAAATTGGTATAATGTGGAGCTCTAGTGGTAGTGGGGAAGTAAAGCAGCACATAGCACTAACTGAAAAAGTAGACACTGACTTTTAGTATTAAAACAGTAAGTGAAAACATTGTAACAGAACAATTTAAACAAGGAGGAGGAAAAGGGAGTGGGCTTGGCATCAAATTCAACTATATTTCAGGCTCACAGAATACATCTTTGCATACAACATGACAAGCAACTCTCATTTAAGCACACAAACTCAAATCTTGTAATTTATTGCAGTTAAGCAACAGAAAAAAATAAGATCAACATTGTCTGCTCACATGAGCCTTAAAGGACAAAATCATATATAGGACAGCAGGAAACCACTGTTCCTTACCAAAACTAGCTGGGAGTTGAGTAATTCCATGCACTCTTAAAACAGCCCTAGTCATATATATTGTCCTTTTCATGCTAGCCATGGTAACTCTTATACCAGACAGTAAATACTCCGCTCTCAGCTGTATCATCAGCAAAATACTGTACCAACCATTGTAGTGAGTTTTAACGCTGAGATGCAGTAGTCCTTTCAGACCAATGAGCTTGGCAGGAATTAAATACTAAACTAGGAGAGCTCCTTCCTTATATACACAGTACTATCAAACATCCTATTAGCAAACATCAGCTTAAATCTTAATGACAGTCGATATTCCACTTGTAAAGGAGATGTTTTTTCATACAGAGTGGCAGGATATGCAAAGCATAATGTGCACCTAGTGCACTTCATCCATCACACAGAGGATGGATCCTACATTCCTACATCACCCTGTAAGACAATGGCATTATTTTCTTAACTTTTGAACTTGGATATATATTAGCAGAAGTTTATAAAGCTAAAACAACATTGACAGATATCAGACCATCAAAAAGCAGCACGAAAAACAGAGGAAATATTGCAGCCTGTGTGCTATGAACAACCAACCCCAGTATTAGGAGGCCCCATTTCCAAAGTCAAGCAACATCACCGGCTGCATAAACACACTCAGTTTTGAACCCGCAGTATGAAACCTGCAATCCCTTCTAGAGGAACTGCTTTCATCCAAGACTAAAGAAAAACAAGACCAAAAAGCTCTTGTATATGTTCCTGCTAACTTGCAATGAACTCTCCACCCATTTCAATCCATATTATAAATTGTTCGATATTTTTGCCTGGAACTTTTGTTCTACTTCCCAAGCTGAGCACACAATGCCTTGATTCAGCACTATGCCATTTAAAACAGAACATAGTCCTTCTTGCTAGGGTAGGTCATTAACTTCTTCACACATGTTACTGTTTGGCATCACCCAGCCTAACCAGGGTTTTTAATTAGCATTGATTCCAATCCAGTGTCACAATGGAAACAGATGATTCAGGGCTTTACCCCTTTTACACTCAAGGTACCGCTGTTGACTGAAGAGGCATCCCCCGGATCTGACTGACGTGTATTTGAAAAACACGGGATACCAAACCCCACAGAGTTACACGACTTCCAAGCCGTGACCGTTACCTGG
>NW_010315688.1:0-3927 GCF_000700745.2 Antrostomus carolinensis
GCTTCTGGCAGTTTCTTATAGAAGCCACCCCCCATAGCTCCCTCACTACTAAAAACTTGCCACACAAACTCAATACAGGCTTCTTTTTCCTATGAGTGTTTTACTAAAAAGCAAAGGAATATCCCTTCTTCTTCCCTGTCTGGCCCTTTAATGGTCACAGAGCTGAAATAAGTTTCTTCAACATGCCACAGCTGAATATTGCTTTAAAGATGTCATGCAGAAAGAAAAGTGATTTTCAACGTTCACTTTCCATACACTCATCTAAGGGCTAGCTTCAACCTGGACTTCTCCCAGGCTGTTCCAACACCTCTGAAATGTCTATCTGCAGCTAGCAAAGAGTGGTTGTGTCTGAGCAGGAACACTCATCTACCACGTATATTAACACTTTGAAACAAAAGCCATCCTGAGGAGAAGGGAGAACTGCAGTTAACGGGTTGATGCCATAAACACGGGTCCTGGATCACATGCTGAGCTTGGAAGGGACAGTGAGCACAGCACCGTATAGCCGATAACGTAGCGTGTGACGATGGAAACACCTCCAGGCTGCCAGACTGCGTGGGTGGCCCAGGCAGGGAGATGGCGCCAATATTTTAACAAGTGGCTCCCACAAAAACGTTTCCCTTCAGCAGGTGATAAATTTACAGTTCAGAGATGTGATGTCTGCAGAAAGAAGCGAGGGGCTCTGAAATCCGCCTTTTTATTTAACAATGTAAAGAAAAAACCGTGTTTCTAACTAAGGAAGGGGACATTGCTGCTTGGCAAGAAAATGTACATTAAGACGCACTTGGCCAGAAATGCACTGAGTCATGCAGAGCAATGTTCAACCACTGCAATTCATGTAGGGGGAGAGGAGGGAGCTGAATGACTTGCACAGGAGTCCCACAGCATCCTACTTCAGGAAGGGTTATTGAAAATACCTAACATTGAGTAGAGTTTTATTACAACCCTGATAAAAAGCCAGTGCTAATAAGATGCAAGGCAAGGTGGAGTGGGACAGCAAGGCTTTCACACCTCCTCTCTCACATCTGGTAGCAGAAACATAACAACAGGCTCCCAAAGAGACAGCTTCCAAAGGAGCTTTTAGCTACTTCATTACATCTATAGCAGTCCCTTGTACAAACACACTTTACACCGAGTCTCTGCTGGGACTGACACTGGATCTTTAGGTCCTTCAAGTCAGTCTCTATAAGTGGATCCTGCTATTTGCATGGTCTGTCAATGCAATCACGAGAGATTCCCAACCGTCCGATTCATCGGTTTTCCATTTGCACATAGGAAATGGCACCTTTTACTACTATCCTGTTTCTGAGCCATATTAATAAGTTCAACTGCTTTATGTATTACCAGTTTCAATACTGTTCTGCTTTTCAAATCACAACTGTTTTCATCTCAGCAAAAGAATTTCAACCACAGGAAATTCTGGGGATGAAGTACAAATACAAACTTAGAAAGAGCTATCAAGAAGCAGAATCAAACCTACGGTTGGAAAGATATGAAAAAAATGTCACTGCTTTCATACTGCACTTTTCATTTCATCATTCCTTACACACAGAAATTAACAAGATTAATAATTTAGCCAGTAAAGGAATTTCTATTTATCCTCTGAAAAATCCTTGAATAATTCAGAAGTTCTGACATCAGAGAGCCTTTGCTGGCCCATCCACCCCAGGTAAAGTGCTGAAGAGAGATCGAAGTGACTGACCCATTCTCCCACAGCCCTCTCGCGTTACAGCTTATGAGCAACACAACTCTGCAAATCAGAAGCTCACAAAAACAGAGAAAGGAGATCATGTTCACCTGTTGTCTGTGCCAGCAAGATTATGAGAAAGGGCAAACAGGAGCATTTTGCTCATTCCTTATACAGACATTGCTAAAACTACAACACCTGATCTGCAGCCCAAGGAAATCCACTCCCCCGACTTCCCCAGGCTTTAATCATAGGGTATGTGAAAGATTTAAGAAATTCAGAAGATAGTCATCATACAAAAGCCATTTTAAAATAAAACAGTGTTTGCCAAACTGAATGTGAGCCTGAGAAATATATAAACACATATTTTCTTCTATAAAGCAGCACTTACAATTCTTATGTTCCTTATATGTAATGTGCATTTGCCTCACCCATATATCTGAAATTTAAATCTTTCAGTAGCATAATGAAAATGATAATATATACCTCTCCTCACTTTCACCACTTTTTCAGTTCTGGTCATTGTTTTGGGTTACAGATTGTATAGATGGATATGACAGAAAAATGTAAGGTAGAACTTAAGAAACAGTGTCTTATTAAGCCTAAATATTTGAGGTTTCCGCTAGGACTCCTGGTATAAAACACTCCAACATGACAATCAGCAAAGACCTTCCTACCAAGTCCACCATTTTCCTGGCTGTAATGTTTGGGCTCTGGTCCTTTATACAGACATATTTTGTGGCTAATCCGTTAGAGAGAAAGTGAGAGGAGGCTTTCAGGAAAGAGCTATTTCCAGCTAGGAAGGAGCTATCACAGAGGTTAGGACCTCTACCATGACTCAGAAGAGTGGGCAGAGGGGCAAAGGGAGCAAATAGAGCTAAATACCGTGAGGTATACTTGGGTTGAGATTTTGAAGAGCAATAGGGTCCTGCAGGGGGATGTCTCTTACCCAGCATTACACAGAGGAGACATCTCTGACTAAGTTGGTTGTCTAGACTCCTTTGTAGTCAATGGAGATTATGAACATCTGGAAATGAGGGAGAGTAAATTAGTTTTGGAGGCCCTTGAAAAGACTCTTCAAAGGCTGCCCAACTGCACTGCTATAAGGATGACTTGATCCAATATTTTGGGCTTTGAGTTTCCACAGACTGGGGAATAAGAACAGAGCATTCATCTCATCTCATCATCTTATGAATGTTATAGCTGGCAGGACTCTTTCCTGACCTTCACAGGAGCACAACAGTAAGAGTTTTAAGTCTTTATCTGGAGCATATATCAAAGGCTCAGAAAGGTAGAAAGGAGGATCAAATGTGTCCTTAAATCTAATCAGCTGCTTCAAGGCAGGCAGATATTTCACTTGGGACATCTGTATTTAGTAACTGTAACAGCCTTCTGAAGCCAGCAAGAAGACTGAAAGCCTTACAAACGCTTTCTTAGAAAGTAAGTCCTCTGTAAAGCAGAAAGCGAGTATTCCCCTATTTAGACAAAAGAAGGATTTAAATATCAAGCCTATCCATCGCAGCAGCTCGAGCAGGCAATGAAAATCATTAGGGACTATGTTACACAAGTCTTTTCCATGCTAATAAATACTTAACTCACATCAGTAGTTTCTACAGTACACTTCAATGGGATCAGAAAGGAAAGCAAGTGTTCCCCAACCAAAGGAGGAGCCCTTTGGTTCAGACCTTCAGGGTGTCTTTTCAGTGAAGTTCTGCATACAAGCCCTTGTGGGTATGGCAGCATTTCAAACTACCAAGGGGTCTCTTTCACAGAACACAGCCTATACATCTGCCAGACAGCCACGCCTAGGCAGACTACACCCTTTCCTAGCGCGGCGGCGAATTCCCACGTTACCGAGACCCTGCTCTTTCTAGGCATTTCTACTTGCTGCTTCCCAAATGCCTCAAGAGCTCAGCACCTCTACTGCAACTAAACCAAAAAATAACTGCCCAAGACGACTGGCATATAAGCCACCTACATTTACAGGCATTTACACGTAGGCTAACATAGAAAGGTGTGGAGGATATGCTGTCACACGATGGATATGAAAGGTCAAATGACACACTCCGCGTTTGTCTATAATACCTCTCTTTTACTGCTGCCAGACCACCCTCCCTCCTTGAACATCCAGCGAGACAGACAAACCACAGAGATGACGATAGGGTACCAGCTCAAGCTGTTTTGCTATGACAGTCTTCTAGAGAAAGAAAATCATGTTCCAGTCACTTCACTGCTTTCAG
>NW_010315688.1:3962-56537 GCF_000700745.2 Antrostomus carolinensis
GAAGAAAAATTATGTTTCAGAAAATGTGTCCCAAATTGTCGGAAACACTCTAAGGATACCCTGCGCCAATGAGCTTGTTTCTCTTCCATTAAGTTAATTATCTTCCTTCCACAAAAAAGCAAGCAAGCATCCCTTGAGCTCCCAAAGGCAATCCTTTGAGAACAATGGACATTTGAGAGACTTCTGTGCTCATGGAATATACAGTGAAGATGGCAAAATTTCCCAGAAAGCCTAAAAAATACTTAGCAGTGACTGAAAGTCAGCAAAATCATGACTGTCATATAGCTATTATGTTATCCTGACAGATATTGCTATGTGAAAGTATTAACTATTGAACATCTGAGCTCAAAAGGCACAGCTTGCAACTACAGCTCATATATTGCACATCTCTATCCACTAGAAAGAATTCATACGCTGCCCTTTCTTGCCGCTTTCTCTGCAGGAGTCCCTCTGCTTCTATGTCCAATTCTGTTTTTTGCCCTGTGGATACGATAGAAGAAATGCCAAGCACAGATTTCAGTGTATAAATATATTATGCAGTATGGTGAGAGAACCTCCTAATAGCCCGGTTTGGAAGTATTGACCAAAAACGGGCTTAGCAATAATGAAAAGCTGGGATTTTTGCCCTTCCTTTAAGGCAAGGACAGCAAACCATGGCTTTAGCCTTAACCAGTTGCATCGAGCTCAGCATCACTCCAGTGACTGAGTGCCCTCACTATATTTTATGCCCTCATACCCTGTGGTCTCTACGGATTTTTTCACTTTAATTCATCTCGTAAAAATGAACGCCTGCCCACAGCATCCTTGCTTTTGCTTCCCTGTGTCTATCATTGATCCAGAATTTGCATGTTGGAAAAAATAAGTTCGATGTCTGAAATGAAAATAAAATCTCCCTTCAAATGGCATAAAGCTGCTTAAAAATTTTAATCTGCCTTATTTTTATGATGTGTCTAAAATTAAATGTTCCCATATGAGTACAACAGGGCAAACCACGTCCTTCCATTTAAATAGCCTGTTTACTTTAAAATCTGAAACTAGCTACAAATTTAAACCCTTTTTATTTTTTTCCACCTGGAAAAAATTATGAAATTCTTAAGTGTGCATTGTAATAGGAGCAAACACTGAAGAGTGTGAATTCTTAGGTTTCAGTATCTATTTTTAAATTGTTTTTCATATAAGCTTTTAATTTGTATTTAATAAGATTCTAATTGAATTTAAAAAAAAATACCAGTTGATTATTGAAGACATATTTCTGTAGGATTAACTTACATAGCTTAGACTTTTAAAATATTGTTTTAAATAATAATTTGGTATTTTACGATTTATGCTACCAAATCTAAATATAGTTAGTGTAAAATAATTACAGAATGACTGCAAGAAATAAACTTATTGGGGATTATCCATTTTATAAGAGACGTACATCTCCTATGTAATTATTCAATGTCAATAAGTGTCTTCAGAAATCTGTTGGTAATTAATGTATGATGAGTGCTTAGTTATATTTTAACGCACTGTGTAATTAAAGCCAATCGAAAGTTTTGCCATTTACCGTACGGCTCAGAAACAGGAAAAAAATATATTAGGGTGCTAAACGGAATGAGCTGTACAGCTTCATTCTCAGGTCTGCTCCAGCTGCTCTCTGCCACTTCAGCAGTGCAAAAGACCCAGACAACCAGCAGTTTTGCTCTCCTGACACTTCTCCATGGAGGGGAAATACTGGGTAATTCAAAGCGGCAATAGTGGCTGCATGCCACCTTCCCTTCTCCAGCTAGAGGGTGTAGTATTGATACCACATTCCTCCCTTGCTACCAGATGCACTCTTGGAGCTCACAGGTAGCCAAGATTAATTTATAATAGTTTTACAGCAGCCTAAAGAGCTATAAAGCCATTTTTGCCTCGCTAATCTGGCACTGCCTGCTATAGCAGATCTGGACCTTTAAGCACAGGAAGGTCTTATTTAACTGTAGTCTTCGGGTAACTGCAGGCTTTAGACCTGGATTGAAAAGGCATTAAAGTCACCTGGAATCTGTCCCTTTGCCCTTGCTGGGAGCCTCGCAGGCCTTCGTTGTGTTGCATGTTCCATGGAAACATCTCTTTCCTGGCAGGCAAAAATCTCCTGGAATAGTTATTACAACAGACATTATAGGAAGGACTGCACTAGCAGAGAGGTTAAGGACATAAACTACTTTTTTCTTTTTCACCAATTTATTTTTACATTCTCATCAATACCACTTCTCATTCCACTCACTGTTATCATGACAGCCCCCACTGTACCTCCCAAATATCACATAGAGCATTCTCTTTAGGAGTTTTAGGATAGAAAATGCTTCTTTCCTGCCTTGTGTTGCTTTGTTCAGGTTAAGTTTAAGTCACCTGTTTTGATTTTACCGTAACCTTGATGTATAAAACCTGAGCTGAATCAGTCATCCAACAGCACAGCCCAACATTCAAGAGGCACCAAGCACTGGAAGGCCCCATAAAAGCAACATCTGCCTTGAGAGTGTGTCTGCTGTGAGTAAAACTGCCTCTAAAAGAAAAGCATTGCAGAATGACAGCAGAAGAACTACTTCTTCCTGTAGAAGACTCTTCCTTTAAGTGCTTTAAAGTACTTTACAGGAATATTCTGTACCACCTTCGTTTAATGTTAGCTCATAAGATAAATGCAATCTTTGGCATCTTTATTTGACTTAATACCATTTAATGTCAAAAGTTAGACCCTACACAACTGCTGTACATGACGTGTAAACCAAGCACATGTCCCTCCACACACCAGCAGGAACCTCCAAAGAGCTGGAAGACTTCTGGTGATCCACATCATCACAGGCTAAGTAACTGCTTGAGACCGCACTGATCATGGAGCTGTGTTTCTTTGCCATGAATCACTCTTCAAGTAATTAAAACCAGTATACAAGTCAGAACACAGCAAAGAAGTCTGAAACCCCTGATTTTGATGCTTGATCAAAGCCCTTGTTCCTTGTGCAATGCGGTGGGAGTACCCTGCCGGGCTGCTGAAGTCAGCTGTCAGCCAGTGCAGACATGCCACCGGCCCAGGCTGCACCCAGCCCAGTGCAGGCTGGTAACAGCAACAGTCAATCCCAAAACAAAGGTTTATCTCAATCTAAAGTATGATTCAAGTCATTGTTTTCTAGGCTTTTGAAAATTAGTGAAGACTAAGCTAATCAGCCTGCTCTGTCTCTGTATTTACTGAAGAGAAATATGTCTGATGGAGAGAAGATAAACGTGACTGTGGACTCCCCGCTCAATGGGGCAAGGAACTGAGTGACAACAGCATGGAAAAGGCTGAGGTATTCCATCTCTTTTGTTTTCCACCCCGGGGTTTATTGGGCAGGTGTGTCCCCAGGCCTTCCAGCCCCTGAAGGCTACTGGCAGAGTCTACGGGGGGAATGACACCAACACTGTACCCGCCAGAGAGGAAGGCAGGGTCAAGAACTCTTAAGCAAACTGAGCACATGCAACCCATGGGAGCAGATCAGATAGATACTTCTGAGGGTGCTACAGGAGCTGGCTGACATCATTGGAAAAGAGCCATCTTCTCTGAAAGGTCACTGCACTCAGGGGAGGTTCCTGATGATTGAAATAAGGCAAACATCACACACATCTTCAGGATGGGCAGGGAGGATGACTCAGGTCAGTCAGCTTCACCTCAGCCCCTGGGCAGATTGTGGAGCAAATCCTCTGGGAAGACATTTCTGATCCCATGAAGGGCAAGAAGGTGACTGTAGCAAGGGCAAATCATGCCTGACCAACCTGACTGGTTTCTATGATGAGATGACCAGCTCCGTGGACAAGGGGAGAGCAAAAGGTGTTGCACATCTTGATCTCAGAAAGACTGATACTTTACTAGTGACTGGATAATGTTATCCTTGAAAAAGTTCCTAGGTTATTAGAAGTAGATGCTTTAACTCTCAGTTTCTCTCCTATCATCTCTGATATTTCACTTGAGATAGGAGAAACAGAACCAAAACCAGAAATACATTTGAAAACTATAATAGATAATTATATATTTTATATTACACATACAATCCACAACATACAGAAACATACATTTTTAGTTGCGGGTTTAAAACAAGTTGAGTAGTACAAAATTATCCTCTATACAGTTCTTCTAAGTGTCATCTTTAAAACTAACGTGACTGGATCCCAAGTTAAATAAGAAAAGATCATATTAGATACAGGATATTTTAAGTGACAAAGACTTGATTCTGCAGTTTTCTTTCCACCCTTTGCTCCCCAGAGTGTGATTTTACTGATTTTGAGGTCTGTTGTACATCAGTATCCGTTTCCCCAAAGAATCCTGTGGTGAGGCTGACTGACTGGGAGAGGGTTGTGGGAGAGATTCAGTCTGTGTGGTTTGAGCAAACTATTACGGTTTGTATTTTAGTTCAGTTGGTAAATTGCTTTTTTTCTAATTAAAATATATATTCAGGTTTAATTTGAGTACGGAAAAAGAACGAGCTTCTACCAACACTATGGTTTAGACTTTAAGACTTATATTGCCTTCTAGCAGTGTCCATCACTTTCCATTGACTGTAGAAAACTTCTTGAATGACCTTGCTCATTATTTGGGCCTTTCAACTAGGTGCTAAAAGCAAGGTAGGGTAAACCAAGCCCTACCAAGTTATGTGGCAGTGTGTTGTGATTTTGTGAGTTACAGAGCTGTGAGACAGGGTGCCATTTTACTGCATTTGCTGTGTTGTTATTTTTTAAAGGGACATCGGGGACAATGTTGGTGCACACTCTTCACATTTGTGACCTTATTCCCACTTGATGGGTACATATTCCAAAGAATTTCTCTTACCTGTGGTATCCTTGTCTGAGGTATGAAGCATTTCTTATATGTTTTCTGGGTACATAATCTGGAGGAAAATTTTCCAGGCTCATCCACACAGAGGATATTGCAATTAGGTAATTTATGAGCAGCAAATGGCAGAAAGTATGGTGTGTAATTATCTGAACACCTGATTTCTACAATAACCACACCTCAAAACTGAGCAATTGAGTACTTACTGTTAAAAATGTGTTTACTCATTGATCAAATGAGTCTGGTTTTAGACAAGAATGATGCCTGTGTATGTCTGTACTACATTTTCAGTGAATGTTAATACTTACATAGGAACTGGAATACTTCTGAGACTTTCAAGAGATGTGCTGTAATTTGCTTTGAATATCCAATCTGGACCATATCCCAGACCACTAAACACTTTCTAGACTTGGGTAGGTTTTCTCCATGATCTCTCCCTGACACTAGCTAGAATATGGGATTGACGTATCAGTAAAACCACAAATCATTTGCAATGTACTTACAGTCTCTTCCCCTCAAATAATTAAGTATTCTAAACACAACTTAAAAAGAAATAACTTCCTACAGTATTTCCAGGGAAGTTTTGCAGGCTTTGCATCTTGCACTGCTATTTTTATCCAATAGGACAGTTTTGAATTGATATTGTTTTACAAGTGAAGTGTTCAGAGGAAACTGTGGGTACACATACAAGGAGCTGGGGCTAAATTTGTACCAGAGTTTTGTATTTTTCAAACAAATTCAGCTTCCACAGATCACAGGTCTTCAGCTGATGTAAATCAGCACAGCACTACTGCAATCATCTTTACCAGCAGCTGGGACTCTGGCATGGATAAAGCCTTTCTTGTTGAATGAATAGTACTTCTTCTTGTCAGCATCTCTCTCCCAGGCAGTCATTCTCAAGAGCACTGATCATGGCTGCTCAAATATTTTGTGACTACAGAACTAGATTAATAATGACAGGCCACAAAGTAACCATATTTTTTTCATCGTTTATGTCTTCTTTTTGTTGCGAGGAACAGGTGCACCCAGGTCCCAGTCCCATATTTCATCAATGTTGTCATTTAAAGTAGCAAAAAGGCAACTCTTAATCCTCCTGAAAAGCCTGAAAATCAAAATTATGCAGGTTGGAAAATAGGAAAAGCCTTCTAGCAGGATCGCTTTGTAAATACTGGAATACACTTCCTATGGAAATTACAACCTCTTTGGTGGATGTCCTTATAACAGGAAAGAGAATCCCATCAGGAGTAACAGGATTATACTGCATCCTACTTTTGGGCAGGATAATGGACTAGGTGACATCTTAGATCCTTCCTGACTTATTTTTCTGATACAGTAATGCTACTAATTATCCCCCAGTGCATATGACAACTCTATCTCCTTCCTCCAAGCCATGTCAAAGCATTTGTCCCTTTTACATCTCTTCCTGACATTGCAGTATCACATCTAGTCCTTACTTGCTGCTAGTCGTTATGCAAATCTGTGATCACTAATTTACAGCATCTCTTCTAAAATTTCTAAATGCCATAAATTTATTAAATCAAGCTTTCAAACAGTCCAAAATGTTGTTCTAGTTTAACCAGAATGAAAGGCATGTTACAAAGCACCCAATTATCAGATGTGAGACAGCAACCCAAACTGGAATTCATAGCTAGCTGTGTATGCGGTCACAGACACTGTACCAGAGAGTGAATGACTCAGCCTCCCTCTGGGGGAATTATATGCAGGAATCTCTGCACAATTCTGGGTACTTCAATACCAAAAAGAGAGCAGCAGAATGATGGGTATGTGAAAAAAAAGCCATAAAAATGACTGAACAGCTGGAGGGGCTGATTTATGAGGAGAGATTAAAGAAATTATGTTCGATTGTCTGCACAATGTCCAACAGCTGTATGTTAGCCACTTCAAGTATCTGAAGGGTATAAACACCAAGGATGGGAATAAATAACCAAGCTGGAACAAGAAGGTGTAACTAAAAATACAGAAAATGAATATACATGGGGAAATTCTTAACAATGAGCTTTGTTAACTAGAGATAAGTATCTGAAGAAAAGCAGCAGGAGTCTTACTGATCCTAGTAACTTCAAGAGAAAACCAGACAAATCACTGAGAAAAAAAAAAACACATTAGGTATCTGTCTGTGGCTGGCTGGCAAGAGAGCATGCCAGCTATTATTGTTTGATAATTTCTTATTTATAATCAAAATGCAAAAGACAATTGATGAATTATTCAAGTGAATTAGCCACTTACATCACTTAGCCTTACTTGTCTAAAATGCTAAAGCAAACAATATACTACCCTTATACATACTTTACTCATAAACGCTTCCTGAAGGTATTTTCTGACAAGTATTTTTAAAATTAATAAAACTCCATAGCACTGCACATTTAAAACAAACAACAACAAAAACCACCAAAACAATTGCTTCTAAACAACTGTTCAAGAAGCAAAGCTGGGATTACTAACAGAAAACCACTACCTTCTGCTATGTCATTCTCATGTCTACCTAATAAAATCACTGAGGTTGTAATCCAGAATTCAGGGATTCCCAGTTTTCATTTGCAGCTTCAGAAAATGTTATTTTGAATTTCTCCTTTGCTGCTCAGCCTTCCTGTTATAACAAGAAAATTTGCTCCTTGTAAAAAAGTTGGAATTCCAATTTATTTGCAAAAAAGGAACATGATATTCCCACTACTCTTGCACAAAGCCATATCATTATTTAGTAATTCCCTTTCAGTCCTGCTTCTGTGTTTTAGAGATGGATTAGAAGGCTCAAAAGATAAAAATGTACTCAGAGTGAACTCCAGGGAAAGTTTCCCTCAAAAAAACATATTCTATGCTTGTATCTGTTTTGGAAATAATTAGACTCAAGCTCAGTCATATGAAGGACATAGGGGTGTTGACTTTAGTGCTAGTCAATTAGCTACTCAACGATGCAGGAAGGAGCTCATATCAAGAGCTGGCTCATTTGAGAGAAAAGCCCAGGAGTAAACCAGGGCTTCTGCTGCTGGTAAGCCAGGGGACACAGTCAAAAGAGGGTACAAGCCAAATGAACTTTGCTGACATGCCAATATGGCCTACAGTAGATGTTCACAGTTCATCTAAGGAGTACAGACATCAAAATGCAAAATGTTTGTAAGAGTATCTAACACAGTAAGGGAAATCCTTTTTTTCCAAACAACAGTTCTAACACATCTTGAGAATTACTGCCTCAATCAAGTTATCAAGATTACAGCTCCCAACATTCTCCATTCAAAGCATTTCTAAAAAGTAGAGGCTGCTTTTCCAAACCAAAATATTTTGGCTTTTCAGTTTTCCTATTTTTTAGCTTTTTTTTTTTTTCCTTAATTTCCTGCTTTCTCTCTTTTCCATGCCATTGCCACTCCTGAAAGAAGCAATCTAAAAAGTAAAGGCAGGAAAAGTGGAAAGGAGGAAAAGGAGAAAGAAAGAGAAAGAAAGATCTAAGGAAGAAAAAAATCCCCAAGAAAAAAACAAACAAGAAAAAAAAGAAACTGGAACACTGAAAATATGTTTCAAAAGCCCAGAAAAAAACCCCCAAAACTTAGAAAGCTCTCACCAGGATGCAGTGAGTGTCTTTCAGTTTAATATGAATAGATGTATCTCATCCCCTGGTAAAATTACTCACAGCAAACTACCAAAGCTCCAGCAGAGCCATTGATTAGCAAAGGAGCAATAGGTGGAAATCCAGGGCTGTGAGCGAGAATCCGTCCTGCTGAGCTGGCATCACCCGCATGACCTGCTGGCTCTGGCTGCCTGCAAGGTTTAAGCCCACACCCTTAAAAGCAGTTAATGCACTTAATATGAGTCAGTGGAAATGAGGCACCTACATAACAGTTAGTCACCTAAATACCTTTGCAGATCAAGGTCTTATTTCAGCAGTTTTTGTCACAGGAATTGGGATTTACCACAATACCAGTGACAGAATGTGCGACAGAAGGTCCCCAGCTGAGCAGCTTTATTTGGAAATGACCACGTCTAAAGCAGCAGTTACTTTTCTCAGTGAATGTGCACATTTACTCTTGGTTCACAGGGAAACATTTACAAGAACCCTGAGATATGGAAAGATTTTTGCCATATAATGCATTTTCATAATTGAAAGTTTGTCCACAAACACGGTCTTTAAAAAAAAAAAAAAGTGTGACTCAAGGAAAATGGCATCTAGGGCAGAGCAGAAAGTGAGCTGACAGCCCTGTGAACTCAAAACAGCCCCCAAGAAGATCTGTCTGCCAGCAGAGCCAGCAGTGGTGTCAGCCAAAGAAGTTAGCACAAATCCAGACACGGCTGCTGGAAAAACACATTCCAGGTCCTACACACTGCTGCCAAGTCCACCCCATGATTATAGCCATGGTCTTTGGAGAACCCAGAGGAAGAAGGTGAGAAGGAATAGGATCAACATTGTCTACATCGGGAAGAGGCAGTGCCAAGGCAACACTGAAATTACCGGTAAGTCCCATTTTGCTTTGTTCTTGCACTATTTTAACGCAGATTCTGGCTATAGTCTTTCAAAGTTAAAAGGCGATTTTGTCATTTTTGGTAGCAAACCCAGCTTTCTTAGCAAACATGATGATGGCCTCACGTTACATGGTCTAGTGCCCTAAAGGATTCCAAAGCATTTTACAAACTTAAGCCAAAATGTGGCCAGTGTACACAGGGACCTCTTCATCTGCCAGTGAAATGTGCTCAGCCTTTAGGACAACCTGTCATAAACGATTATCAAAGCACAGAAGCTCTCTGTAGTATTTCAGGCTAGGACATGATGAATGCTTTGCACTACTGAATCTGAACAAGAAGGTGGAACTTAATTATGTGAGCAGAAATTCAGCTGCATACAACACTTTATCTCATACTCCTTCAGCTCTACACCTACTCATAAACTCCTACTACAGTGCCTTTCAGTGTTACAGTTTGAAGACAACTTTTGTTTTCCAAAGCCTCCTTAGGTAATGTCCTCAGCTACATGGTTGGATTATCCTTCCCTTCCAACTGGTGCATCTACTGGATCCACATCAATGGTTACAAGTTCATGTAGCTGTCCCACCACAGTTTCCCAACCAGACTCAGCTTCTTCTGGGGCAGCAATATATCAAGGCCAATAAAATTCTGGGTGAAGTCTTGCAGAGCTCCTCCCTTTCAGTTATTTACTGCACAGTGATAATTTGCCACATATGATGCTTTCTCTCATAAGCACTGCTGGGTTTTAACTCTCTCCTTCCTTCACAAAAAAAAAAATTCAAAACCAAAACCAAAACCAAAACCAAAAACAAAAAACAAGCATTTTACAAGCAGTACAAATTTTTCAGGCCTGGTCCACAGTAGGAAAATTACTCTTAGCCACAATTTGCTTCCTTTTCCTAATTCTACAATAAAAATATCATTTTCAGTCTAAAATACTAAGCCACTTTATTCTCATGGCCTTTCCAAAGTCAGGAGAACACTGAATGACTTAATCCTTTAAAAAAGCTTTATATAGCTAAGCAGATTTGTGCAAGTTCCTACAGAGACTGAAAGGTTTTAAAGTGCAACAGGAAAAGTGGAAAGGAGGAAAAGGAGAAAGAAAGAGAAAGAAAGATCTAAGGAAGAAAAAAATCCCCAAGAAACAAACGAACAAACAAAAAGAAACTGGAACACTGAAAATATGTTTCGAAAGCCCAGGAAAAAAGCCCCCAACACTTAGAAAGCTGTCACCAGGATGCAGTGAGTGTCTCAGTTTAATATGAATAGATGTATCCCATCCCCTGGTAAAACTACTCACAGCAAACTACCAAAGCTCCAGCAGAGCCATTGATTAGCAAAGGAGCAATAGGTGGAAATCCAGGGCTGTGAGCGAAATCATGTAATAAAGGTTTTCAGACACAAAGCCACCCCAAATTCATGCAATATTGGCTGTGGCTGCCATTTTAAAAGTATCAGCAGAATCCCAGATATTTTGAACAATAAATAAAACCAAGCACAATTTTAAACTTTAATTCCAAGACAGGGATATAGGCATCTCTTCAAGGGATGTTAGAAAAAAATGCTTTCTAATTTGAGATGCTTTCAACTGTCACTTCTTCCTATCTACCTAATTATTTTCTCTGGTAATAGGGCTGATTCTTACAGCTGTCACTCATGCTGCATGCAACTCTGGCACCTCTAGGGCCACCATGAATTTGTCTCAGAATAATCATTGTAGAGTGTCAAACTCAGATTTTAATTTTATTTTTTTTTATTTTAAGCTTTTGAAAACAGACAGTATCTTTTAAATGTAAAATGTTTCTGGTCACATGTGAGTAACAAATATTAACTGCCAATCTGGCTCTGAAACTTTCATCCTAATATAATACTCAGCAGATGGTTCCATCCATTTCAGTACACCTAAATGTGTCACACAGTACTATATTGTGCATCCAAGAACAGATCCAGACCTTTCTGTAGTTGGTGAAGTATCACTTCACAAGGATGAGGTAGGAAATCTGTTACACTCTAGCACAAGTGATAAAAATATGACAAAATTGACTCAATTTGCCTCAGGAACTGTCTACAAATCAGGTACATGTTAGCCTTGAAAAACTGCTATCAAAAGCTGACACACCTTAGGAGACTTGAAATAGAACTATTTACTGTACCTTTTAACTACACCATTACACATCCAGTACAAGCAAACACATAATAGAGTTGAGCCTGTCAATCTCAAGCTGGACTGAATTTCAGTGCTCTTATTTGCCTTCTCATATTCAAAAAGTGAGGAGGATGTGCTAGAACTGGATCACATAGTCTGACTTCCTGGGTCTTTAAATCACACCCTGTTACTCCTGTGCTGGGCCCAGCAGGTTGTGCTTGGCTAAGGCATCCGCGTCTGGCTCTGGTGAGTCCAGCACACAGACCTAGCACCGGGAATCTGGTCTGATTTGAACATGTCCAGAGATGGAGACACTAACATTCCCCACAGTGGTATTTTCCAAAGGCTAATCTTTTCCCTGTTAAAAACTTGTGCCTTATTTCCATTATTACTTTGTTTGGCTTCAGTTTCAGGCCATTGGTTTTCATTATTCCTTGGACAAACAAACCTGTTCATAGTCATACACATAGATGTCCAGCCCTGACATTCTTACTCTCTCTTCTCTGCACTCCCAGAGATCTGAATAGATGGCAAAGGCAAACTAGCTTGTGTGTTAAAAAAGGGAAAGCCCATCTAGATAAAAGATTGCAATAATTTTTTTTATTATTATTTTTTTTAAGAAGACAACAGCATCTACAAAGATGTGCAGCATTTTGAGACTGCAGTCTTTCCTTGAACTTCTCACCACCAGCTCCTATCTGGAGAGCTGCCTCCACAGAATCCCTACCCACAGCGGCTAGTGGTGAAAATACTTTTCCTTCTCCACTTTTTCTTAGGGGATCCAAGTTTATTCCTTGGTTTGCCACATTTCAAAGAGAAACATACAGTGCCAATCTCTTCCAGTGCTTCTTTGTTGGAATGCTACTCTCAGCTGAGGTGGCTGCAGAAAATCACACCATCATTTTAATGAGGAATTCAGAGAAGTTAAAAGACCTTTCCATTGGTGTTTAAATCTCACACAAACAGCAGGCTGCAGCTGTAGCCTCTGCGCCTATGGATAAATGTATTATTTTAGAACATGGCCAAGACCTCCTTGTAGGAGGTCCTGCAGGAGTGGAGCCAACAAGTGATTATGAAAGGCAGCCTAAAGAACATTTGACACTGTTTTCTGCCTACGCTTAACAAGCACCTCGTAGTTCGGGCTGCAGTTTGCAGGATTTTGGCTTTTAGAAAATATGAAACACCTTAGTAGATGGATTTTAGGTCTAGGAGATTCCATCTGAGGCACTGATCCCACCCAATTTTATTACTTGTACTTTCAAAAGGTTGGGAAAAGCTTCAAAGTCGCATCTGAAGAATTCATGAAATTATCCTAAAAAAATACCTGGAACTCTGGCATCCAGGCACTTTTTAAAAAAATAAACACAGACAAAAAAATCTTCTCTTCAAATAAATGTCACCAGATTTATTTTCTTAAGCAAAAATCAATAAATTTTATTCATTGTCCTGTATTTCATTTCCTTTGAATAAACAACCCTTTAATTTACTACTTCTTGAGATACCATTCAGTATGTCCCATAGAGCCCTTGTCTGCCTTGTGATTGAGTCAGCGGGATGGAAGATCCAACTGGCAACTGAGAACATTTGAGTCAAATAAAAGCAAAGAGTAGAAGATGCTGACTGGGCAGAGCTAAAAAGGTGAAGAGAAGGGCATCTTCCATTTTGGGAGAGAAGCTGGCACCACTGTTGGGAACAGAACTTCTTTCTGATGGAAGACTTGATTGCCTCCATAATGATTTTAATAAGACATCCAGGGCTTGACCCACAAAGGGATTTGGGCAAGTGTTGACAAGCATTGCAATGGCTATCTTACACACTGCATGGCCATTAGTCTAAAATCCAAGCACCAAACAGTTGCTGGTGCTCTCTACACTGTGCACAGGACTATCAGACAGGTGAAGATCAGACTGATAAAAGGGATTATCACAGAATCACAGAAAGGTAGGGGTTGGAAGGGACCTCAGGAGATCATCTAGTCAAACACCTTTGCCAAAGCAGGTTCACTACACCAGGTTGCACAGGAAAGCGCCCAAGAGGGTTTTGAACATCTCCAGAGATGGAGACTCCACAACCTCTCTGGGCAGCCTATTCCAGTGCTCCGTCACCCTCACAGTAAAGAAGTTTTTCCTTAGGTTTGTCTGGAACTTTCGGTGTTCCAGTTTTTGCCCATTGCCCCTTGTCCTGTCACAGGATACTACTAAAAAAAAGCCCAGCCCCATCCATTTGCCCCCCACCCCCCATTCCATTTGGATTATACTGGGAAGCCAACAGAAGATGCTACAGAGAAGTGTCCTATGCTATTTGGGATTTTAATTTTGGGTAAAATAGTGTAAGCAGCCCTAAAAGAACGTACTAGGGCCCAGCTCTGGTCTCCCTCAAGTTACGCTCACTTACTTGGATATAAAGTCATCTGTCAAGGTCCATGGAACTTGCATTCATTTCTACACAGCATCTCAGCTTCAAAAGGAAGACTGGAAACTCCCGGTGAATACTCTTACTCTTCTGAAGGAAGAACTGCCCTAGGTTTCCCATTCCCTAGCAGTGAATAACACCAGTCAGCACCATTGTAAAGTGGTGCTGACTGCTGGTTTTTTTGTCCTGATCTCACTAGTATTGGTTTGTGCTGGATGTGGATGTGGCTGGGACACACTTCTCGGGTTGGCTGACTCCAAGCTGTTCATCAGAGGAGCACCTCACCAAGTTTGAGGATCCTCAAGCAACGGAGGTGATGTATATTGACGAAAAAGGTAGAAAGGGTGGAGAACCTAAGGGTGTCACTTGTGAATTGTCCTGGTTTTTAGCTGGGACAGAGCTTTGACCACTGCACTGTAAGAAATGTGATGATGCGCTGCTCTTATTGGCTGCTTTTAGATATATTGTAGTTGCTCGCCAACATGTCTTCTGCAGCATTGCCTGCTGCTTACCACTTTATCCCAGAGGGACTACAGGTGCCAATGCTTAAGAGGAATAGGAAGGAACTAAAAACCTTTTACAATATCCTGACTTGGCATCTCAGAAAAAAAGTATGCATCCACAGGATCAACAGAAGCATAGAGGCGAGGGACAAAAGAGAGGGAGTAACCAGAGAAAGGCAGCAGAACGTAGGAAGAAGGGGGAAAATCAGCATAAATGACAAACAGATTCTAACAAGTTTCCACACAATTTTGAAGCCACAAATCAGAAAAGAAGAAATTAGAAGATCCCTTTGAGGCCATTAAGGAAGGGGGAGCCTGGATAAGCAATCTAATGTATAAGAGGCAGGGCTGGACTCATGCAGACCTTTGGCATTTCATTGGGAAAGAAGCAGCTTGACTCTATCCAAGAAGGAGCTCTGAGGCTAAAAAAGAGGATGGGGGACAATATATACCATGGAGTCCTGTAGGATTACTAGCCCTTCTTTAAGAGGTTTGAGCCTGCAGCAGACACCTAGGGACTCAAACACTTCAAGGACACGCACAAGGGAGTAAGACCACTGGAAGGCCAGTAACTAAGGAGAACTCCAGACCAAGAAAAGTCAGTGAGACAGACGATGATGTGAGGAAAGAGCTCAGCCTCGCCCACGTGTAAAGAAAACAGTAACTTGATATTTTATTAGGCCAGTCAGCTCTCCAGCACTGCAACTTGTCCTCTGGTATCTGGCATCAGATAATATGTCTAATTCAAGAAATTAAGGTGGAGAACAATCTCAGTTGGCATTCGCTGCTGTGTTTCTAAAAAATATGCATTACTAAACTAAGGGTGCAGCTTTTCAACAAAGTCGCTGTGCTGCTCAACCTGGAAAATGAATTACTGTAAAACTACCTGCAAGGACCAGCTAGTGATCCCCACCATCATACTGCAAAGCCTGTGGTTTTCAGGGCTGTCTTAGTCATTGTGTGCTCGGTGCTGACAAAGTTGCTCCAAGGTTACTCAGGTTAGTCCAAGAACAGGTTAGCTCTAGATTGTTTTAAATCCTCATTCCAGAATTCAAATACAAGGTTCAGCAATTTGTGATCAAGTTGTTCAAGGTTTCACCCTTCTGCTCTGCTTTCCTTGGATGTGTTACTAAACATCTAACAGCTGAAAATAAACCAAATCAACTGTTAGGCTGTGGTAGTGAAATTAAAAGCAAGTGAGCATGTCTTCCAAAGTAAGGTAAATAATATATGGAGAAAATTAGGTCAATTATGCTTGAGGATTCTCAGTTAGGGTGCTAAGACCTTTACTTATTACACTGTTCACAACTAGTTACCAGCTTACCTTGTTCTCTCTATTTACTTTTCCTCCTGATGTGGAATATCAGGATATGTAGCATTTTCAAGTTTGGAGTGGAGGGTGAAAGTGTTCCTTTCTTAAAATGTTATTTTTTGTGCATGTATGTAATGCCTAAAGCAGGACTGTAATGGAAATTATGGATAAAATATTTTCTAGTAGAAAAGGTCATCTTAAGTCAGACAGAAGGATGATCTCGTATTTCTGACAGTTTAGATACAAGCAAATCTTTAGCACCAATAAGTTATGTCAACTGTTAAATTCACATAAGCAGAATGCCTGTGTACATTTTGCACTGTTATGACAAGGCTGTACAGAACAGGGGAAAATACACCATATGAAATAGTTGTCTTTACAGGGTTACTTGTATCTATTCTTATTTCCAAATAAATCAATTGAGAATTAAAGCTGGCACGGTTTTCTGTTCTGTCTTCAGACACCTAAGTTGTGCCACACTGAACAACATTGTAAGCATAAATTTATATTTGGCCAGAATGACACTGAAAGTTATACCTTAGTATCTTACTCATTGAGATACTGTCCATCCTGACCTTGGCTATAGCTTCATATTTTACACACCATTACTGTCATAGTAACAGACAGAGCCAACAGTAATTTGCTCATACAATTTACAATACATTGTCTCCCAGCCACACGGAGGGCTTTTTAACCACCAGCAGATGTGTTGCTTGTATTAGCTATACTTGAACAAAGCAGAATCTATTCAGCTCTAAAGTCCCTATGGCTGCTTGGCTGTGTCTTGAGCTTAGTGCATAGCTAATTTGATGTTCGTACCACTGTAACTAATTACAGCATGGCTGAAGAGTTTCAGAAGTTTTAGCCCACAACCTGCTGTCTGAATTTCATGCGTTTCTCCCATTCCTGGCATCGGAGATTTAGGAGTCTATTCTCAGAGAGGTTAATAGGCAACTGTAGCTGCTCTGTGATGATGTCCAGCCCTTGACATTTTTTCTATGGGAATATTATTGAAAGCTTCTTTCACTGTAATCCTACAAACATTAAGGTAACTTTTTAATTGCTCAATATTTGTACTTCATTGTTGAGTCACAAAATCTTATACAACTCTATATATTTGTATTAACATTCCTAAAAAGAAACTAATGTAAAGAAGATGAAACACCCTAACTGTTGTCCTGCAGGAAAGACAGAAATGCTGTGGTGTTCATTAAGGTGTAGGCACAGACCTACCTCTGGAGGCAAAGGCATTAAGAAAGGGGAGACTGGAGAGAAAAAGAGGCAACTCTTTAGTTCCAGGTCTAGCTTCCTGACAGAGCAATACAAATGTATCCTGCACAGTGCAATAAGAACACAGTTATCATTACATTTTTTCTGTGTATAGAGCCATCCTGACCTGGTAAAAACTCTCGGCTAGGATCAACAAATAACTTAAACCAGTTGCCCATGAACTCAAATTTATTTGGGCAGAAAAGCTGTCTGGCTTCAGAGATCAGTAGGCTGAGAGCTATGACTACTATTTTTAACAGCTGCAGTAGGCAAAGAATTGCTTTCCCAGAAAATTCCCCAACTTTTGCTTTGTATTAAAAGAATATGAAGCAAAAAGAAACAGTTCAGAATGCTGCAATGTATTTTTACATTTTTGCTAATTTTTGCTCCTTCACTTTTCAGAATACGAACTAGAGGGTGAGGAAGAAGGCAAGTCTGAAATAGCTGGAGTTGACTGATGCAGCTTGTATTTTCCTCTGCCGACTTGCCCCTTCTCTTATCAGTAGTTCCTTGCACGTTTTACCCAGTGTACAGCCTTGTCTTCTTAATACCTTCATCTTGTCACTTACTTTATTTCCTAGTATCCATAATATCCCTCCCTGATATCTGCCTATTGAACCTACTATGGTGGCATGGTGTAGAACATGGTTTATTGCCTATTTTCCTTATTGCCTATTCTGATGGTATGGCTCCACAGACCAAAGATTTTGTTCTTAAACCTGACATAGCCAGCCTGCAAAGGAGTTATACAGTTGTAGAGGAGTGCTCTTATGCTCGCTAGAAAAAAAAACCCCTTAGGTTCAGAATCTCCCCTTCTTCTTACTGCTTCCACAGGAGATAGTATTTCTCTAAGCTGATCCCCAGCTGCTTTATTGGCCCCTTGAGTTCATTGCCAGATAATACATAACCCCAAACAGCCTTAAGTTTGCTGGAAGTTCCTCCAAGGATCTGGATGCAGGAACACTGCATCCCAGAAAAAGGCAGCTTTACACTTCCTCCCCTGGGTGTCCTTTTTGCTCCTTGGACATAGCAGAGCATCCGGACTTCGTATTTCATTTCTTTCTTTCTGCTTCCCTCTCTGCAGTCGTGATGTGTGTCAGGCCTCCTGCCTCTTTGCAAAATCCAGGTGAATTTGTTGTAAAGTTAGATATTGGTCTAATTACTGCAGACTGGATGTTTAATCCTTCTGCTTCTTCTCTTTGAAGGATCACAATGCCTGAACTGTCAAGCGTTGGCAATGCTTCCCTGGGACCTTTTGTTCTTATATAATAATACCCATCTTAGTTGTGACAATTATGAAATGAAGGACCTTACCCCTTTTCCTAAGCTGGTTTTGCTTAGCTCCAACGTGCCTCCAAATTTTCTGAACTTCAGGGTAGTAATTGTCATCAGAATAGATATTTTTGTTCTTATACAGCTCTTCATTGTTCTTCCTGGCTGCCTGTAAAAAATTATTGCTGAGTCTGATAATTATGGAAACAGAAGACTACATATCTTAGCTGGATCTGGGGATTTTTGTGCTTCTGCCCTATAAGATCTTTATATAATACTACCAAAATGCAAGGATTGTGTAAGTGACAGAGACAACATTCCCACATTTTTGTTATTTTCTGCATTTTTAGGAATGCCATAAAACCTGTCATTGCTTCTCCTTTGAGCATTTTGTAAATCACCACATTTTGCTCTTTGGAGCCTGTTCTGTTTTACCAGGAAAAATGAGATGTGTGTTCCCTGCAAAAGGTTAATCAATAAAATTTTTGCAATCTTTTCTCATCTGGCCAGCCTCACTTTAAATTCAGTAACAGTGCTAGTCAACTCACTCAGAGAGGCAGTTTAATCTTTCTGAAGCCTTTCAACTTCATTTCCTCATTCTTTTACTGTTTCTTGCTAAACCTTTTGAATGTATTATCCAAGTTTCTGATAGACAGTGGTTTCCACAAAGCCCAAGCTCTTCAAGTCATGTTATCTGGTGAAAATCTCAGTTTTTAAAATTATCTGTTATTCCTCAAGGATGTGAAAGAAAACGTTGAAAAGATTCATGTACAGTAAAGATTGAAAAAACAGGATACAACTATCTCCAAATGTGTACTGTTTCTAAAAATTCTCCTTTTCTTCTTACTCTTGTGATTTCTAGGGCCTGATTCATGATTTTGGAATGCCTGAGACTGGCAGTACTATTTGTTACCAAAAGCACAACAAATTTTCTTTTTGGACAGCTGAGTACCTCAGGAGAGTTCTGGACAAGAGTCATCCTGCATCTCACTGCTTGAGCCAATCACTTTCCCCAGCAGCACTTACTTAATACCATACTTTCTTTCCTCTTCCTTTCTAATGTAAGACACTCCTACAGTTTTCCCAATTCTTTCATATCTAGTTTTTCAGCATCTAAGTGTCAAAGTGAGGCAGGTGACCTTTATTTTAAAAATATATTCCGCAATACCACAGTCACATTTACACATGCATCTATCTCTTCATCATGGGTGCTGGATTAAGCAGCTCTTATCATTCATCCTCTCCTGCATACGTCACCCTGTAAGGAGACTACTCTCTCACAGAGGAATGCATCAGGAAATGGGGTGATCAGACACAAGTGCAGCAATGAATGCTCAAGGACAGTAAGGGTTTGTTTCTGCTAACCTCTTTGGTGCTTGTGCCAAAGAGTTCACCAGAGCCTGAGATGTGATGAAGCTGAATGTTTTGGAGAACATTGAGGAAGGCTGCCAATATTATCCTTAAAATTAAAACAGTGCATTAAATATTATTTTAAATTTTCTGATTCTGAGAAAAGTCATTTACACAGGATAAGCTTTATGACTGTAATTTTTTTTTAATTGTCACTTTCACCATAGTTTATTTTTTCTGACATATCTGCCATATTGTAGGGAAGAGGAATTGATGCGGTGCACATAACTACAGCAAGGTACCAGGGTTGTTTTCATTTGTAGTATTAGTGTACTAAAAATATCTACATTTTTATCAGTCCTGTCACTGTAATATTTGAGAACCTGAGATTTTATAGTCATAGCATGCTAGTTTTTAATTAAGGAGATTAAAAATAAGATTAAATTATGTGCATTAAAAAGAACAGTGGAAAACAGTTAATCAAACATAATTCAAAGTGAATCTTCTTTCTGTCATGGCCTAAAGATTAGTGCATAGGCAGCAAACTCAAGTGTGTTATAGGGTTTCCATATAAAAATTACTCTAGGCAGACCTGAAGGGTAGAAAGATGTGTTGTTAAATACTGAAAATGGTGCAAACCAGAAAGCATAAAAAGGTCTCTTGGATAAGTCTGTAAATAACATTTTGAAATACATCCTGAGGCGAACTGAGAGCCATTGCAGCAATTTATGAGGTAGGTTAGGCCCATTTACCCTGAAAAAATTAGGTGAATCTGTGATTCTGGGTAACATGAATGGGGCTGTTCAGCCTGGAAAAGAGAAGGCTCCGGGGAGATCTTATAGCAGCCTTCCAGTACCTGAAGGGGCTACAAGAAAGCTGGGGAGGGACTTTTCATAAGGGCAGTTAATGACAGAACAAGGGGAAATGGCTTCAAGCTGAAACAGGGTAGGTTTAGATTAGTTATTAGGAAGAAGTTGTTCACTGTGAGGGTGGTCAGACACTGGAACAGGTTGCCCAGAGAAGCTGTGGATGCCCCCTCCCTGGAAGTGTTTAAGGCCAGGCTGGATGAGGCTTTGAGCAACCTGGTCTAGTGGAAGGTGTCCCTGCTGATGGCAGGAGGGTTGGAACTAGCTGATCTTTAAGGTCCCTTCCAACCCAAACCATTCTATGATTCTGTGAAGAAAGGTTCAAGTACATTTGGCCTCTTCCACCAGGATGAGATGGGAGCCATCGAACAGAGCAAAAGCCAGATTCAAAACAAAGAGAAGGAGGTGGTAGCAGCCTGTAAGCTTGTGCAGCTCCATGACGAAGGGTGTTGCAGAAAAGGCAACTTGTACACCATCTCCAATGAAGGTACAACACATACTTGCTGGACAGATCCACTTAAGATTACAAAAGAGACAAACTACAACAGATTCGGGAAATCTCCTGAGCTGACAGGATAGTTGGAACTGGGAGACTACAGAAGGTGTTGGGGCAGTACCAACTCATGCTGGTCCTGGTCCTGATCATTCCTAGCATCTGCTTACGGTCAGTGTTGGAGCCAGGATAACAGTAAAAAGGGCCCTTGATCTGAACTGCTAAGGCCAGTCTAATGGTTTTATGACTTGAACACAGGTATCAACCTGCCACACCCCTGAGCAAATCACTGTATTAATTTTACCAAATGACTTCTAATTGGAATGAATAGCCAACAAACTTTAGATTCTGCAGCATCACATGCCTATTTTTTTTTAAATAAATTATTATTATTGCCATAATCACAGATTCAGTCTTCAAAAATAAATAATTTTTATTCTCAAAGCACTCCTTTCAGAGAATGTTTTTTAATTTAAAAAGGTCTCAAAGTGAAGGTCCTTCTTTAAGTAAATAACGAATTTTAAGAAGATCAGTAGTGTCATGTGTTGTAAAAATTACCAGCTCAGTGCATCAAATAACAAATACATAATACAAGAATAGATCTGTTTCCGTCCCCAGTTGTCTGAAAGTAATGTAAAAAATGTTTTTAAGCAGCTGTATTAAAATACTGCACATTAGATACTAAGCCGCTAGCAGCTGCACTATCCTCTGCAAACTTGGCTTTTCCAAATGATTAGAGCTATATATTACAAAATCATGCTTTGTTTACTTTTCTATCTAATATCTTAAATTGGCACTCTGAGTAGAATTGCTTTAGGTTCCAACTCAAATAACAGTAGGTCCTGAAGCTGTAGCCATAAGCACTTTCATCATGTGCTTATGGAACAAGTTCTAAATATTAAGGAGAATATGAGCTCTATGGGCCAAATAAAAGGCCGAGATCCAGGCAATACTTCTCTGCAAACACAAACCAAACCTCACTCTCTGTGTGACCTTGAGCAAGCCACTTGATCTTTTTGTGCCTTGTCAAGACAATTATTAAAAATTGGACTTCTCTGACTAACAGATGTTACTGTAGATCAGCACAGAGAATACTAGAGTAAATGCATTACTGAAAACATTCATGATAATAAAACGATGTGGAACCAAATTTCTTTCATTCCCTGTGATTTGCATCTTCATAATTCTTACTGCACTCACTGACAAAGCCATTTAAATCATGAGATCATTTGTTTTCCAACAAATTAAGTCCCAATACTTGCCAATCATTACGCTTCAGAGGTCAAGGAAGATAAAGTCCTTTTCCTTGCGTAGATCCTTAAGACCATTAGAATTACATCTATTTGCAAGAAGTGCTCACAAAGCTAACAAGTTCCAAATGTTTCCTTTTCTTAAATGCATGTTTGTTTCAAATCACATGTTTTTAATCTGTGTAAACTGCCCACTTTTTATTTATCTCAAGCGTATGCTGTCCAAGAGATACCATAACTAATACAAGTTAAGCAAATACTTTTAAATGGCCAATTGATACAGACTGATACAAGAGGCAAAAATACTGACTTCTCATGAGCAGATTATGAAACCTGTAGCAGCAGTAAGTAAAATACTAAATATGGAGAGTATCATTATTAAAGCTTGTTACTTAAAGTAGGCCTAGTCATACTTAAGATTAAATACACTATGTGCTTTTAACTCTCAAGGTGATCATTCAAAGGTTAAATACTTATTTAAAGCTCATCTTAAATTCTAGCTGTAGTGAAGGTAGGGAAGGAAGTGCCTCCAAGGGTGGGACATGCTACTCTAGACCAGCCGTTAAAAACGAGCAAGATGAAACACGGAAGTCCCTGTCGCAGTGATAGAGGCACTCAAGACTAAACTCCTACTTCAGTTTCCAGGTTGAACACCTAAATTCAAGTGAGATAAATCCCAGCTGAAAGCCAACAAGTCTATCTGATAGCAAAATACTTGTAGATCTCTACTTCATTTAGCTGCATTGCTTGGTCATTCTTGCTTGAAAGAAAGGGCTTTGCAGCATTTTAAAACTGTATGTTTTGTTTTAAATTTGTATACAAATGCTTTATATAATTGTGACATCATAAAAGAATGTGGAGAAAGAATGTGCTTTGACATGTGTCCAACAGTTCTATTGTAAAAAAGGCAGTGTTGAAAGAGACAATGTGCAAAACAGCATAGAGAAAACACTAAACTTCAAACTCGGGAGAAGCATTATTCCATAATCAGTGTGACCTCTGGTTGATGCAGATTATTACTATTTAGGTTAATGTCAAAGAAACACCCACTAAGGGCTGCAGACGGCCCCGTGAAACTTGCTCTCCCAGCAGACATCATCCTAGACGTTTTCCCGGGTTGCTCTCTGGTTCACAGTGGCAGTTCATAGAATCATAGAATCATAGAATGGTTTGGATTCTCTTTTTCAGGCTGAACAGCCCCAACTCTCTCAGCCTGTCCTCATAGGAGAGGTGCTCCAGCCCTCGGATCATCCTGGTGGCCCTTCTCTGGACTTGTTCTAACTGGTCCATGTCTTTCTTATGTTGGGGGCTCCAGAACTGGACGCAGTACTCCAGGTGGGGTTCCTATGGTCGGCCCCAGTTGTTGCCACACTGCATGTCTCTCATCTCACGCTTTCATGAAGAAAGTCTTTCCAGTGCTGCCTTCCTCAATGTTTGCTCCAGGTGACAGCTGAAGCCACCCACATCCCTTAACAGCTCACTTACTGAGTGTAAAAGATCCAGAGCAAAAGATGGGATTTTACCTTCAGTCACTGGTACTCATGTGACTAAGGGTGTCCAAACAGGTAAAAGGCAAGAGGAAAAGCAAACGGGTTCTCTGCCTCGGGGAGTGTTAGGATGGGAAGAGATAGCTTTCAAATAACAATAAGGCAAATGCAGAAACAAAAACCTTTCCAACAGTAAAGACAGACAGCGAAGAGTTAGAAAATATTTTCCCAGGGACTCCTGGGACACAGTCTCCCAAACCAGAGGCCCATCATCTCAGGGTGGGCTGACATCTGGAAGTGCTGAGACAGGCACAGTCACCTGCTTTGGGGCACAGTGGTACAGAGAGGGGATGTTTTGCCTGTCCTTTTCCTCCGCTATGACTCATTGCTCTTTCTTGCCTTTCTGAGGATTGCCGTCTTCCAAGACTGAGTACTAGTTCCTACACTCTCTTGTTAGTGAAGATGGTTTTGTCTATATCATTTCCAGTACTGAATCATGCTGCTGCACTTTACATTCTGGGAATTATTTTATTTTTGTAGCACTGATAAACTTTTTCCTGGAGCAGCAAAAATACAAGTGTTTAAATGTGGGTTGGATATGGAGAGTTTTGAGGGCATTTTTTTGCTTTCCTTGACTAATTGTTAATAGCAAAATGTTCGATAAAAATTATCACTTTCACTTAGGATTATTATATGTGAAACATGTGTCTTCCTAAGGACATACTCCAGCTTGTTTAGCAACTAGGGTGTGAAAAATGAGTCCAGGTAAAATAGGGATAAACCAAAGTCTCTCTAGTGTCTCAGACTGATTCCAGAAGTCACCCAACAACAGCAATAATATATTTATTTATATGTGAAATACATGGCTTCTTGTCATACCACAGAAATATCCTATTTCATATCAAATGGAATTTGAAGATATTTTGGTGAGGACACAAGAAGAGATCCTCAGGACATGTAAGCTGGCATAGCTCTAGTGGCATCTGCTCTTTCAATGAATTCATGGGGACTGGAACCAGCTGCAGAGCTGGTAAGGAAAGATAAAAGGATAATTATAAAACATCTTTGAGCAACATCGTTGGAATAATGCTTCCAGTTTGAATCTAGTATGAACTCTAATGAGGTTTCCCAAATAAAGTGGGAAATAATTTCTTTTCCACTCCTCTTGAAATAGCTTCAGCAATTTTGCACTTGGCTCTAGATGCAATGTACTCAGTTTCTCTCTATTCTTACCTGATTCTTGGAGACATTAAAAACCTAACAATGCCAAGTGCTTGAAAGATGTCTTCACAAGACAGATTCTGGCACATACCATTGCCAAGGCTGTCTGGTCTCTCAACCATTTCTATGCAGTAAATGAAAAACTGACATGTAAAGATATCAATCCAAGAAGCATTTTTCCACTTTTAGGTTAAAAGAACCCTACAGTTAAACTCTGCTGTATGTCAGTATCGCACAGGCAGCTGTCATTACAACCAGCCCTGTCCAGCTTTATTACTGTGATCAGAGCTTGATATGAAACCTGATATCAAGAAAAGAAAAGAAAAATAGAACAGCCTAAAAAAAAGACTTAAATTTCCTGAATATCATTGCAGAGTAATGCTGGTCAGGAGGTTTCTAATGAACCTTACGTGTAATTAGTCGGTTCTCTCTGAGGCAAAACAAGATTTCAGACTGTAGCAGTAAAATTGCTGACTGGAGGAAGAGTTGTTTTTCTCAGGGCTTTTTCTTGAGAGACTAGGAGAGTAGAAAACCATAGCGATCGTTCCAATGGAGTGCTGTCACCTTGCTATACTTAGAACTATAACGTACAATTCTTCCCTGTACAGAGAAGTCCCAACTGAAATGTAATTGTTTATTCCCTAGGAGTCCTACTAGGAGGCAGCTTCCACCAAACGGTTGGACCTCTCCTCAACAATGTCCTCCCGGCCCTGGCCAACCTGGCCCCACAGGTCTGCAGGAGGAGGATATGTGACAGCAAGGATCCCAGCAACTTGCACTCCCGCCTCCATCCCTTTTTCTGAGTAGAGCCCAGCACATCAGACAACATCCACCAGTCCCCTGGGCACTCAGTGTCCCCCTCTCCATCCCTTAGCAATCTCCTTCTCAACCCTCACACCATGTCATTTAATTTTTCACTAGTTCTCCTCCTGACTTAATTCTTCTCCTTGTGTCTGCAGTTTCTTTGGTCCCTTCCCAGTTGGTGAAGGACTTGACACTGGTTAGGGCTGGACATTAATTCTCAAAGGAAAAGGACAAAATGAGCACAATCCTGTTGCTCTGAAGATAATTACAGATGCTCTTCTAACTTTCAGCCTAAATGTAGGTATATCAGTTTCCAGCCATGTGTCTTCCTTAAAGAGTTAGAGAAGACTGAGTAGTTCCCAGTAGGGTTTATCCTCTATTCTCCTAACTCACAAAATGTATTTATAAACTATTCACATCCCTTCTCTGCCTTCATCAGCCAGGCTAAATACAAAATCTTTGGAGTCTGCCCTCCTAAAGCAGGCTGCTTCTTCCACTGTTCTCTGCACCTGTTCCAGTTTGAATCTTTTTTTGTGTTTTTTAACACAGTCAGATAAAATTGTGTAAGAATTCAGCAAAGGTCATATTGGTACCACAAAGAAAAATTCCTCTTTTATTTAATGCCTCTGCTAGCAATACTTCGCCTGAGATTTATATTTACTTTTTTCCCAGCTGTGCCACAGTCTTGGCTCAGTCAGAAACCTTTGTCTTTCCCTGCTTTCAACTGCAGCTTCCTGCTTCATATAAAATTTAAGAGAAGCTATGGCAATGAATTGCAATGTGTTTAATAACTTCTTGTTTCACTTAATTTAGTCACAATGAAGATTAAATATTATTTATAGTGCTATTTTACTTGTTTAGATTAGAAGAATTTCTTATTCTTGAAATTCCAATAACTCAAAAATTATGCTAACAATTATAAACCAAATGCGGGCTGAGGAGCAGGCATCTGTGCCAGGGTCTGGGGCTGCAGTTCCAGAAGCTTCAGCTTTGCTACTGTCAGCTTCAAAGCCTGACTACAGTTTCAAAGATGTCATCATCTCACTGCAAAAATTAAGGCTATTTTAAGAGGTTCCCCAGCTGTTTATGGGGATTCAGATCTCAGCACAGTCAGTTCAAGAGGTGGGAGCGCATGCCTGGGGACAACTTTGGACCCTTCAGACGTGTGCTGGACTATCCCTTCATGCATCCTGTGGAGCCTGAGAATTATCATGGGAACTACCAATGACTTGAGCACAGAAAGGCACAGTCACGCTAGCCTAACTCTGCCATGATAGTTGAAACATGAGATTCTTTGGTTTTTTCTATTCCTTGAAAATGTCATGGCAAAAATGACCAATTTACAGATGGATAATCTTTCTCCAGCTGTTGCTGAAGCCCTGTCTCCTCCTATACTTGATATGACCAGTTAAGCCAGCATCATGGCTGTGAAGCATCAGTAGAGCAGCAAAGCCAGGGCTCAAGACCTTTCATAGATTATGAGGCCAGATAAATTATCTGATTTCCTTTATAATAGCATAAATAAAAGTCATGAAATCTATATATCTCACAGCTGAAGGAGCTTTATCAGTGTTACTGAACTCTTCCAGAAAATGAATTATTCCCTCTATTATTTTACTGGCTCACTTTTCTGATCACTGGAGCGTGTGCACATTACAAAGCTGGCCTTCCAGGCCACGTTCTCAATTCTGTTTTTACCTTAATTCAATAATTTGCCATTGGATAAAACAACAGAGCCCTGGGAGCATGGTAGGGAATCCCAAATTTGTCCCTGGCCCTTGGTTCAGGCACATCCCACAGTGCAGGACTAAAGTCAGGCTCCCTCTTGCCTCCTACTCTCCATCTGCCACTTCCCAGGTGACTGTTTTTAGCACTAGCCCGCCATGCAAAAGGCAGATGACAGCATGTCAGATGATGACAGTTGCTTTCCTGACCAGATCCAGTACCAGATTGGCTGGAATTTGAATATCAGGACAATGCTAAGTGGGAAACAAACTCCTCTCTTTAATGAGTAAGAAACAGATTCAAGACTTGACATGAGCGGCTAAATTAAAGTGTTCATGCTGCTTGGGTCAGGGCCTCACAAATCTACGTGCCTACGGGGTTGTCAGGCAAAAAGCAGGTAGATTGGATCACTACTTGGCCTGTTCCAGAATGTTTCAGCCTTTTATCAGTCCACTGCAAGAGTTAATGTGATACAGGCTGTAATGAGCCGACATGAACAGAATCTGATTGATTATATGCATAGTACAGTAACTCTCTGCAGATGATAATGGCCATCCATGTATCATGCATTCAGCAATCACCAACATCTTTAATACAGATGTAAACCTTTGTATTGATGCCAGTTAAGCTACAATGAAGAGAGAAAGAATGTCAGAGAACATTCATTTTATTTCAAAGGGTCACTCCCAGCAGTGCAGCATGCCATTTTGTGCTGTCGTTGTTTCTCAGAAACATAATTCCCAGGAATGTACTCTTCCTAGTTGCAGAAATAGGGACACAATTAAACTGAGAATTACTGCGCACGGATAAAATCCACTGCAGCACAGCTTTCATCCTTTATGCAATAGCCCCTAGAGTTTGTCACAGGACACCAAGGTGGAGATGGCGAACACCATGCCCCACTGGACCAGCTGTGATGAGTTAGCCATAAAATGAGTTTCAGTAGGTTTTCTCACCTTCACTTCCCAAAATCCATTTTCAGGTATCTCCTTAAAAACACCTCAGAGTTTTCAAAGATTCTGAATAACCTCAGATGCTCTTGGAATTGATAGAAGACACAGGTGGGTATCACAAAAGGAATTTGCAGAAGAATAACTCAAGGAGAAACTTCTGCAGTGAATGGAAGAATTTTAAGAGGTATGGGTGGAAAAGAGGATACTCTACAAAGGCAACAAGAAATGTCCTACAGCAAGAGAAAGGAAAGAATGGTGAGATACCTGCATTTCCTAGTTCTCACTATGGTGATATCACATGAAAAACTGGAAAGGCGGGGGAAAGGAGAGCAGGGATGCACGGGATGGGTCGTAACACAGTCATCTGAAATTGCCAGGATAAGTAGGTCGAGCTGAAAAGAGAGATGGGAGTGAGAGAACAGATTCAAAGGACACATTTCTTTGTAACCTAAGCTGAGATCAGCACTCCTAAGTGCAAGATCTACATCATATTGATATAACCTAACTTTGTGTTGAGCACAGCCTGCTGCTGGAGATGGCCTGACCCAGCCCTGCCCTTCTTCGGTGTCAACCTATTTGCTCTATGCTCAGTTCTTTTCTCCCTTGTGCCAACACAAGCATTCAGGCAGCAGCACACCAAAGAGTTCACTTGACTGGAAAGTAAGAAGCAAAACACGGCCGTTCCTCACCTGCTTTGGTTTCCTGATCTAGTTCAGTAGGAGCTACTGCAAATGGTTCTATCAGCACAACACAGGAGTCGGCACAGAGACTGGCATGAAGAACGAGTGTTCATGGAATGGGGCATGGACACATGCAATGAATCACACCCTTAACTTGACAGTTCCTGTTTCTGCTTCATATCTGAAAGAGGGCTTGTGTTCCTGAAAGCTTGTCGGTGTTATTTTATCAGTTAGTCTAGTAAGAAACAATAACAGAGAAGGCTCAAAATTAAGATTTGGAACAAAACCAGCTCTATTTTGTAACTAAAATAGTTGCTTCCTTAAATAATTAGTTTCACAAAGTTACCTCTGCTACATCTGAACGGTTCTGTAGACTATAAGCCAAGTTCTGCAGCAGTTAGAATTAAATCACAGAAATGGGATTGGTCAGAAAACAAATGACAAAGTAGAGCAGCTTAAAGGTCAAAGCCCCAAAGAGCTCAGTATTCTTTAAGGAACATTTCCTACCCCTGATGTAGATGGGTGTAACTGTCAGACTTGAAGTCATTGGTAGGAACGTCTGATTGCATCAGGTGCATGAATATGGTCCCCAAGAGGCCCCAGTATCCCATGACATCAAATTAAATAAATGGGAGGCCTGCTTGCTCTTTGACTCTCTGCCTGGTACTTCTTGCTTACTTCCTCTCCATCTCTACCCTCCACCAAATGTGTAAGTCACTTACTTTTCATGTCAAACTGTCCAACGGGGCTGCTTATCCTTCCAAGACAAGCTCACACCATCTGATGTACCATCTCAAATAACATGAAAGGTATTTAGCAGAACCGCATTTGCCTACACTGTATTTAGTCAACATCTTCACAGGGGTCATTTAATACTGGGACAAGTGAGATGTTCTTAGATTTTGTATTTTATTATATGTGTGCATGTATTATGTGTTATATGAAGGAGGGGAAACACCATTTGGCACCATTATTTTTATACATATGTCATTCTGACACATCTGTGTATTATAATAATTAATAGTCATGAGTCCAAAAGACAAAGTGGCTACCAATTCAGTTTGTTCAGCAGTTCTTGTTGTATTAAGACACTAAGACAAAAGATAAGTGAAAAAAAACCCCAAACTTCCACGTGCTGGAAAGAACAGACCAGGACTCCAGAAAGACAAAGGAATTCAGGTTCACTTAACATATAAGCAAATCACCTCAGTTTACATTAGGAATGACTCTTGCTTCTTCCCATAAAGTAAAAAGGATGCAAACAGAAAAGTATAGCTGATGAACCTATCAAGAAATGTCAAACTTTCCACAGGTACAAGTCAGGACCTCAATTTAATTGGCAAAACATAATTAAAAAAGAAAACTGATTTAAAGACTTACTTAGCTTCTTTACTTGTATAGCAATTCCCATGTCTGTAGACACCTTGCAAAAACTATTTGGCCTCAAAGGTTCACATGTGCAAATCAGTCAGAATTAAGTAGCCCTTCTGTCCTGAAGATGTTGTTTCAGGAGACCAAGCTTCAGCATTTCAATTGCTCAGCTAAAGCATTTAAAGCAAACTAATTTGTCTGACTTCTTCTAGAGTAGATTACTGAAAATAGGAAAACAGAACCCATTGCTACATTTTTTTTTTAAGCTACTATGGGAATTTCAGACCTCTGTGTTTCATCCCCAGGAAAGTGTCCCATTCAAAGCTGGAATTCTGGCACGGATTCAGTTGTCTGTGGCTCTGTCCAGACTCTCATCCCTTCCACTCAAGTGAAGACTGATACAGCCTTCCTACAGCCACAAAGTTACCCGGAAATCAGCTGAACACAGTCATCATGTACAGCAGCCCCATATACAAGCAAATGGTGTTGGTGAACTACCCTTTTCCTCCTGCTCCAGAATTAATCACACAGAAAGCGAAGACAATACTGCTCTTGAGGACAGTTCAGTGTGGTTACCCAAACCCTGATTCATCTGATTAGATGTGGACATCTATATGGAAGCTTGTTGTCCAAGCTAGGTTTTCTAGACAATGGAGAGAAATTAGTATTTCTTGGGCAAAGTCTGGCTTGTAGGATAAGCATCTAAAATAGGGCATTATTCACGTCACCTTAGTTGTCTACTTCTCTTGACCTTGAGTGACTAGTTGAGATACAGAACAACCTACAAATAAGATGCGGACATCTTCAGGGCTTGGGATCCTACCCAGTGGCAGATTTCCTTGGAGCTCACACTGTTTTTTTTTCAGTGGCAATCTTGCCCTGCCCAAAACAGTGGGTAGCAGGACCTGCACTGAGGTCTCTAATATGACAGTGAGGTGGAAGCTTGCTTCTCTGCTCTGTCATATCTCAGAGCCTACTGCAGAATTTGTTGAGCATCTCTTGTTGGTAATTTTCAGCAACACAGGCTGAAACTGCAAGCCCAAATTCAGCCTCTGAGCACCAGTACGGTGGTATCTTACCATAACAGCCATCTTCACCACCACAACGGTCTTGACTAGAGAGAAGGAAGAAATGTCCACAGCCAAAAGAGACCTTAGGTAGAATTTAGACACTAACATCCAAAATTGCACCATGCTCTTGCCAGCCCCAAATATGCTTAAGTCTCCCCTGAAGCCACATGCCTCAAATCCACAGTTCCCTCTGAGCTTCAAACTTGATTTCTGGACAACTACTGGGAAACACTCCAGGATTAACTACCTGAGCAGCTCAACACCTACCTTAGGCCTGAACCCTGTTTAGATCCACAAACCAAGCACTCTCTGTCAATCTATCCTGAGATACTCAGTGCAGGAAGTGCTCTCAGAAACACTCAAAATGCAGCAGCAGCTGCCATCCTCTTTCAAAACAGCTCAGTTTAACCACCACCATTTCCACTCCTTCTCTTGCTGCCAGCTATGGAGACCTACCCTTCCCTTTCACCAGCTCTGGCATTCATTTGACCCCTTAGAAAGTGAATTTAGCTCACTAAACTGGCAGAAGTCTAACCCAAAAAAGACAAAACAAAACAAAACAAAACAAATCAAGAAAAAGTGAATAGTTTTCACCACTTTAGTGAGCTAATGGATCAGACACATCCCAGAGATGACAGAAGAGAGACAAATGGAGCATGTGCCCAGGAATGGGCCTGCCCATTTCACCAGCAGCAAGTTCATGGGTTGACTCAGCTGCCTCATGAAACCTCACCCACAGGAGAGGAGAAAGCCTGTTGGAGAGGCCAGATAACACTAAAGAGGTCAAGGAGAGATAAACTGAGCTCTTTCCAGTCCAGCCACAGTGCTGGAGAGTCCATGCCTCTAGAAAAGCAGAGCTTGGTAGGACTAATTCTTCTCAGAGGACCATCTGGCTTCAAGTTTGGTCACCCATCAGCTCAGAAATGGAAGGAAGGGCAGGAAAGGCAAGGGAGGTTGTCAGAATCCATCAGTTCCCGGAGAAGGGGTACTGTTGGACTAGTCGTGCCTTTGAAAGGATCATGCTACAGTTGGCTGCAAGTACAAAAAATGATGTGTCCTATAATAAGAAAATTAAGGACCAATCACATCAAAGTTTACCACAGAGACTGAGGACATTAAGGACTGAGCTGAAAGGAAAGCTGATCTAATACAGTCAAACTGGATGACTTGCAACATTTTCTGGTCAGTATATACAATTGAGAAACATCAGAGAGTGAGAAGTCTGGGTTGACAAAGCTAGTAAATAATTTGTCAAAGAGAAGAACCTGCCCCGTGTTAAATCTATGTATGGATATAATTGACCACATTTCATCTTAGGAGAAAAGAAAAGTTGTGGACAACTTCAAAGGAAACTGAACAAAAGTATCTCTAATGATTAATGAATTAGCATCGTTGAGTAAACGAGCTATTCTGAATGCTTGCCCAGAGGCAGTCATGGGAAAGCTTCCAGAACTATTGTCATTTTTCCTGGAACTCATTGACTTTAAGGACTCCACAGCTGCAAGAATTGTGTGAGCATTTCAAGACTGTCAATTTCACCACTGATTTTCTGAAAAATTCTTCCTGAACTGATTTTTATTGGTTTCAGCTGGGGAATCCATTGCACCCAGCCAGGAAATGCCACATGCCTCCTAAGCTACTGCTCTATTCTTCTTGCACTGATGCTATCAGAGACTCAAATTCACTGCAGGGAGAACACTGGGGGCCAAATTTGCCCTCTGATGTATGCACGCAGCTCCCTTAGAGCTAATGCAGAATTTTTTCGCCTTTGATGCCTCTTATAAAATGCAGTTTAAAGAAGCCTGGAAGTATTGCATTAGAACAGGGAGTTCACACTATTGGTGGTCCCCATTGTCATTAACACAGTTAGTGGCATTCCAGTGAAAAACACAGAACAACTCTTTTGTTTGTTTGTTTTATAAGCAGATCTTTCAGGGTGGGATCTGGCTTGCTCAAATCCCGCCAAAGATGGAACTTCAGTGTCTCAAACCCATGTACACCATCACTGATCCATCTGCCTGCTTTCCAGAACTGCCCGACCTTTTAGGCGTCTGTCTGAATTCACCAGGCACTTCCCTCCTCTGCCTGAAAAACTTCCCAACCAGCTAATTTACGGTTACAAAAACAGGGCCAACTGAGCGCACTCCCAAAAGGAGTTAGAGGGGGCGGCTCAGAGCTCCTTCCCCGCTCTCTTACTCCCAGCCATGTGATGCCATCCCTTCTCTCGTGCTAGCTGTGATGCTAACAAGACCCTTGCTGTGACAATTTAACTCACCACACAGCAGAAAATAACCCACTTCTTAGCTGGGCTTGCTTTCTGACACTTCAGGGAGTTAAATCAGCTCCCTGTGGTGACTCAGTCCCACAGTCAGTCCCAGGTAAGTGGCTGAAGCATGCCAGAGTGGGACCACTTTTCTGGTAGTGCTTTTGTCTCATGAAACTGATTGCTCAATTGCCAGTCCATGTTCAGAAGCTCCATTTTTTGGGACAGAGGAGCTCGCTCCAGCTGAGACATCTGCTGCAACCTGTACGCAGGAAATACCCAGGATCTACTTCTAGCCCCAGCAAAGTCTGAAAAACTCAGTAAGGCCAAGGCTACAGCTAATGTCAGTCACTGACTCTTGGAAAAGCTACTTCATGCAATTTAGTTCAGTTGGCTTGGCTTTTCCTTTGATATACAGTTTAGATTTTTTCTATGAAGTTTAATATAGAAAGACAAATTACAGTAAATCATTAAAGCAAACTAAATACATATAAATGTAATTTCACATTGAAGGAACCGTACGTGAAGACACGTAACTTGGAGCGGAACTGAAATCCACACCCGCCGGCTGTACCCAGCTCACCTCCGCCTTCCCGCAGGAGCACACACCCCGGGTGTGCTGCTCTGCAGAAGGGCCTCGGTCCTCTGTCCAGACTCCCCTTTTCAGCAGAGCCAGGAAGATGTGATCCCAGCTCCTGCCTGAACGCATTCCTGTGTGCTGGAGTGGCCATGCGAGGGCCCTTCACAGGACTGAGTGCTGAGAGCAGCAACAGAAACTCATTTAGTTTGATGTGACAAAACTGCTCCTCAGACAAATGCTCCGTGGTGGTGCCATAGTAGGACCATGTGCAGAAGGCCTTGCTGAAGTAATAATACTGAAGTAATTTCATGCCTCCACCCACTTCCAGGCCTCTCATTAATACAGACCCTGGAAATATGTCATCCTCAACTGGCAGAAACGGATGCAGCTTCTCTGACTTCAGTGAAGTCATGTTCATTTATCTTTCAAATTTGCTGAGAATCCGGTGTTCCTACTCTTACAGTGAACTAGCTGAGAGAGTCCTATTTATAAATAAAAGCTTGTTCTTCAGAAGTTCAACCTTCCTCAAGTCACAAAAAAGACCACTATTCTCTAGTCTGTGATTAGAGAACACACCTACCGACTATCTGTATTTATAAATATTTAACTGTCTAAACTTTCTTGTTTCCCAAAATTAAGGACCAAGTTCTGTAGAGGACACCCTATAAAAGTATTCTTTCCCAGATCTGCAACTAGGCTTCAGGCTTGAATACCTACAACTCTGATATTCAGAAATTATAGAGAAGCAACATTAACACCTAAAGCAAGGAAACCAACGTACAAATTTTTACATTACTTTCTGAAGCACTATTACTTTGCACACATGAATTCAAGTTCTTGTGAGTCCATTTGTTAAGCAAAGATCTCCATCACCTGCATAACTGCCATCAGTAACCTTTCCTTCATTGCCACATATAAACACACCTCATTCTTGGCAGTCTACTAAAACACTGGCAGCATGTCACAGCAGGTCCAGCCATTTTTCAAGCATAGAGAGGGTCTAGATCCCCACGGCCACCACTGGTACAGGGGAAGAGAGGATACAGCAGACTCCCCTACCATCAAATGAGACTGGCAGTGAACTTACCAGGAGTTCTGAGCAGAAGGACTCGGTTGAGTTTAGACCTGATTTGGGTGGTATGATGGATCATCTCTAAAAGCACTCAGAAAGCAACAGAACAAGTTACAAAGACCTTGATGTGACATGTAGGCTGAGATGGCGAACAGCTGTGCCTCTTTGTAAGAAGGGGCCAGTGTAGTCCCATATCTCACTTGCAAATTTGGTATTAGAAAAATCGCCTGAAATTCTGAAATTGATGCAGAATGTTAAACCTGTTAAGCTGTTTAAGTCTGATGGGATGCATTAGGTGGGGCCAGTTCTCCAGTAACTGGATATTAACTGGAATATATTGAAACACTGTTTAACAGCTATTTTATTTAATGAAGTACAATCACAACCAGGTTTGCCATTTTTCTGAGGCCAGTGGAAAAAATGAGAGCATTAGCGAATTTCATTGCCTGCCTAGAACGCGACATTTCACACTGGAGCGGGATGGAAATCACGTAGATCACTGCCAAGCATGCAGGTTTGTACTTATAAGATCTCTCAGACTTAAACTAATTTTAGAATGAAGAAAAACCCTGCTTCAAACTGTACTTGTACTGCCTTCTCTGCAGTACAAAAAACCCAGTGAGGAACTTCTGTTATCTTCTTTTATAATTCATATACACTTTCAAGTTCCTCACTACTACACTATCAAGTTCTCTAAGCACAAGCACACTGTGAAAGGGACTGGGAACAAACCACACAAAAACCAACCAAACAAACAAACAAACAAATAAACAAACAAAACAACCCAAAGAAACACACAAAAACCACCAAACAGTTTTGCTAAAATAAAGACGACTTTTCTTTCCTGTGAGCAGACTAATGTTTTCTAAAACTACCATTTTATTTTGCTTCAGTGAAGAGGTTTGCCAGGACTGCAAAATTTTGGACAGAAACTCTATTTGTCCTTCAAATTTCTGGTGAGAAATACTTTCAAAGTCAAACTGGTTTAGGCTTGTGTTTTGACCTTTTCTGCATGCTTTCTCCCCAGTGGTCTATCATCCCATTATCCTCCCTTACATCCTAAGCTTCCCAGTAACAAAAGAGAATACCTTTGCACACTGGCTTGCTAACATAGTGAGCAGAGTTTTAAACCAGAACTGGTGGAGAGTAGAATTTGAAATTCTCAAGGAAGGGCTAAACAAGGGCACCTGCAGGAGGGGCTTAAAATCATAAGAGATAAAGTCACACTAAGGTTACGGAAGGCTGAAGGAGGATGGTAGCCAGTGAACCAGATCTTTTCCATGAACAAAGTGAGGGTAGAAAGAGCCTTGCACCAGAAGTCTTATCCTAAGATCTGAATTAGGATTTCATTGGCATGGCTGAATTCTCTGGGCAATATATAGAATTGGCATATTTACAGGAGGCTACAGTTCATTCAAACAGGAAGGACAGGAAAAATCTTACATATTGAGCACACAGACAATTTCTCCAATGTCCAAAAAGTGAGAGACCTGCTACTTTAAGGTTTTTGGATGACGTTAAAAGGGCTAAAGGACTATTGGGGCAGTCTTGGATTAGGGCACAGCACAATAGCACATTGAGAAATCCACACGGTAAAGCCTGTGCTGATCGTAATCAAAATTACCTCAACTGTATAATTCGGTATTTGGTAAAATCTGTTAAGATTTTAATTTCCCAGCTTTTAGTTGAAAAAGGAATATTGCAAGTCCTGTCTCATCCAAGTTGGCCAAATACTCAAATACTTTTATAGTCAATGAAGAGATAAATACTTGACAAGAGTTATTAATCCTAGATTGATAGCATAGGATGGAGTCAATCACTCCTGGATGTGCCCCTATGTACCTACTGACTGAATATCTGGCCTGAATACTTAATGTCTAGATGTCTACAATATGTGAGCTGACTCCTCCCCAGCAAGTTCTTGGAATGCATCCATCCTGGGTGGTGAAGGAGAAGACTTGTCTGGACTCCACTCCAAGGAGTAGGGAGTGACGAGGTAAGGAAGGCATAAGTGTAATTGTGACTGTGGATTCTTTAAAAGAGAAAGAGGCAAAGAGCAAAAAGGATGATGGACTGCAGTAAAACAGCCATCAAGAAATGCCATTTTAACAGGTTAAAAGGAAAAAAAGGAGTCCAGAAGAACTGGCAATGATGAGGGCATTGTGAAAAAGCAGTAATTCTTCCAGTTCATCTCTCATTGTCAGATGATGGTTCAGAACTTCACAAAAGAAGTGAGCCTCCTGTGGGGAGTCTGGAGAAGATACCTAGAAATATGAAGAAAATTAGAAATTACTGTAGGACCTCAAGCTATTTAAGTCTAGAAAAAACAGACTGATTTGCAAAATTATGATAGTATTTTAAAGATAGGGTAGTGCAAAGTGAACAGGATTAACCAGTTAGCATGAGCATAGGTCATTTCAAATTGGCCAAGAACACTCTGAACTTACAGCAAGAGGTTTAGTTTGGACATTAGAGACCTCTTTCTCTGGCAAGACTAGTGAAGTGGTGCAGTGGAAATTCAACAGTCCCAATCTATTAACAGAGAATTTTAAGAACAGCTTTAATCAATGCCTGCAATAAATTTAGATAATTGCCTTGGAATAAATGGAAGAGTAGATGAGCTCTCACAGACATTTTCTAAAGCAGACTGTTTCTCCAAGACTCAGGAAGGTTAATTTTAGCCAAGAGATGCTAATTCCTCTTGGCTCTCTCCATAGTCAGTAGAGAACAGCTCCTTTAAATGCAGATTCAGAACAGGACTATCCTCGCTGGCCTAACCTAACATGAATAGCCGCAACAGTTCCCCAAAGCTGAGTACACCCATCCTGTTCCCCTTTCTCCACTACTGCTACAAATAGCTTTGTGCTTCTTCCAATCCACTTATGATCTCACCTTCCCCATCTCTTCAAATGCCAGACCTCAGCCTGTGAATCCCATACAGATTCACATTCCTTCTCACTGTTATCCCTGTCCCTTACTTCCTAGTACTTGTGAGCCAGCACAACTTATTAAGAACTTTTACAAAACAGCTCGGACTGCTTGGGGTGTGTATGAGGAATGACATGGTCTTAATTACAGCCATTATTCAGGAAGTGCAATTACAGTGTCACAACTGTCCTTCATCTCCAATCTTTTCAATCAATACTAACTGATTGTCAGATATTGGTGCTCTCCCTAATCGTAGAATGGTTTGGGCTGGAAGGGACCTTTAAAGGTCACCTAGTCCAACCCCCCTGCAGTGAGTAATATTCCCTCAGGTTTGAAATGTAGCCACAAATCAGCAGTCAATCTCAAATACCTGCACAAGAAAAGATGTGGTCTCTTTACCTTCCAAAAAAACCTCAGAGCCTCTTCTAAATTAACTATAGATTAGGAGGGCACATTGCCTAATAGTAAAAGCAAAACAAAAACATAATCCCTGACAGACAGAGGTCAGCAATAACAACAGGCCCACAGCCACTCTCGGGTTTCTGCCAGTGACAGGGTTCAGCTTTCCCCGTATGGGCTTCTTGCAGGTTCAGTGACCGTAGAACATGCCCCTGAGCCACCCACTTTCCTGGGAGCAGGCTAGCTGCAAAGCATTCTGTCTAGTCCTATCGTGTGCAGATGCTTCAGTCTCCATTGCATGTGCAGGACTAACTGACAAGTGACAAGGATCATTCAGGGTGAGACCACAGGCACCACATGAATCTCAGATGCATGTGTACAACCCTCATCACTTCTCCTACTGGCCAGGTGGTCATTTCATATATTGCTTTTACTTGTTAGGAAGCTCTTGGAAACCCCTTGCTCAATCAACCCTCAGTTCAGAAATCAAGATTATATCTAAAGCCTCATGAGATAAAGCATAGTACAGGGTGATCCAAAGAAACACGCAGGTTTCAAAATTATTAGAAGAGCTAACATTTAAATCAAATGTACTGCTGAGCCTTTAATATCACAGTCTGCAAACTCCAGTGTTATTCAGCTTAAGGTCCTCTCCATCATTTGCTTCTGTCTTATAAACTACCGTGCTGGGAGTCCCTAGGTGTCTGAAAGCAGATGAAGTGGTAAGACAAGGCCATAGACTCATCTGATGCAGACAGAACAGCCTCAGTACTCGGTCCAGGTAATTTGCCATTACGTTCCTTCTAGTCTGCTGGAAGATAAGAAGGGCTCTGAACATACTAGTGGGTCTGTAATGATTTGGAAGGAAGCAAAAAAGATGTCTGAATGATCACAATGGTCCACAGGTCATGAATTTTTCCTTGGGAGATATTAAGCAGCATCAAGCCAAGGCAGACCACTGGACTGAAGTGATGTTGGCAGGAGAGACTTGAGGCTTGGCAGAGGGACTCAGCTATTCAACAACTTGTGAAGGGAGAAGAGCGGCTACAAACTCACCCACATAAATTCTGAGTAAGATACCACGCAAAGGTAAAACAGCATACCTGCTCACAATCTGACAACCCCACTGCACCATAAGGAAAGGGGAAAAGAGCCTGAAAATGGCAAAGAGAACATATGCATTGTCCTCTGTAAAGAGCAGAATGAACGACAGGAGTGATGGTTTGCTGAAAGTAATGAGACAGTGGCCAGAGTGAAGGAACTGGCTAAGAGAGAAAAGTGGAGCAGCACTTACTGAGAAGGTACAGACAATGGCGGTTTTTTATAAATGCAAGAACTAAGAGTCTAATAAGGAAGAGAGGTCAAGACACAAGAGATTCATGATGTGGTCATTTTAACCCCTCAGCTGGAAGTGGGAGACTGTTCAGGACAAAAGTAAGAGCAGCAAATAGGTACAAAACATACTAAGTGAAGTATGCAGACCAGTATATGTCATTCGACAGGCACACTTAAGTTTATTTCACTGCTCACTGAATTGAACTAATTTAAACAAGTTAAAATTATGATAAATACTAAGACCCATTCTGCCTAAGAAAACCAACAAATGTAGTAACATAAGCCATGCCAATAGAATACTGAATGCTCCATAGGAATGTTATTGAATAAGAATGAATAAGAAATACTGAATGCTCAGAGATTATTATCGTGATGATGCCTCTATTATTCATGGCATAACCAAAGCTGAACATTCCTACCAAGTAGCCCTGCGTATCTCCCAGCAAACTTCTGTTTCTTTCCTATTCCAAATCGTGAAGTTCTGTCTCAGGGTTTTAAAAATGTTTATCTGTGAAGGGCAGATGATATGTTTTGCTCAGGTCTATGATCAATCATTCACTCTTCTGTAAAATATTAATCATATTTATGCTTTTATAAAAAAAAAAATGTTTTGGAGTACTTTCAGGTGCTAGTCTACAGTTTTCCACACATAAATTTTGGCTACAAATAGCAGCAGGATCAAACACTGTACTGGCATTTCCAGTAGTCCATAGTCATCCAACTGCCAACTCTACTGCACCAGCAATGCCACCCGTAATTTCAGATGTGGACGTAAATAACCAAGCGTGTAAAAGTAGTCTTGACAGTTTGCTTCTGAATGTGAATGCTACAGAACAAACCATTGCAGTTCCTTTTCTGAGGTGATTTGGACTTGTAATAAACAAATTTCTCATGAGTTCTCAGAAAGATAATTGAATGTTAGCCAAAGCTCCAGCACAAAGGTAGCCTGAAGCACAGGAAGAGAAGTGTAATAGTAGCAATATATAATTTATTCCAATATCCCAGTTACACTTGTATCTGCTTTCATCTCTACCCAGATATTTTCCTGCACCTTATAAAGAAATGTCAAGCACATTCCTAATCTGGTGTTGAGTGTAATCCGACATTTGGAAAAGTTTGGTAACTAGAAGGTGAGGTCACATACACCCCTGAGAGGATCTGGATACTTCAAAGGATGGAGTTAGCAAGAAAGCAGAAATTATTTTTGCAACTTGCACCACAATACCAAGATCACATCTTTCTCCATTATTACTGGATGGAAAATAATCCTTATTCAAATACTCATCTTCAAAGACAGGCAGCCAGAGGTCCACAGCAAATAGCGGGGCTTTTTCACTTAGCACACAGAAACACGAAACAAAAAATTAAAACTACTATGTACATTTCTAAAAGAGGAGGAAGAAAGGTTCTCCATACAACGTCTCAAATAGTGAGCGACATAGGAGGGGGGGAATGGCTGTTTATGATGGCAGAGTAGCCCAGCTCCTTCCAGTGGGACCACAGAAATCTCAGTAGATCCAAATTCTTCCCCTGGTTCCCCATCCCCACGGCTTTGCCTGACCAGCAATAGTGCTGTGGTCTCACCTGTAACCCGTCACCAGGTTCCTGCTCTCCCTTCCCTGAATACAGACAGGCTCCTGTCTCCTTCCCTCAGCCCCCTGGCACGGGGACTTCTCGTACGGTAGTTTTCAGTCTGGCCAGCCCCTTTCACACACACCCCGTGGTCTTCCTTGGTAGCACCTCACAGCACCGTGGGCCTTCCTTAGCCTTCCCTTCCCACCACAGGCCAGCTCTACACAGGCTCCCTCAGCCTTTCTTACCCTTCCCGGTCTTCTGGCCCTTTGTGAAAGATCCCTCTCCCACTTGATGAGAGCAAATCATTCAGTCATCACCATTTCTAGCCGGTTCTTTAGAGATCAGACCACCTCCACAGCTTCTCTTCCACAGCTTCATTTCCATTCCCATCTTCCTTGCTCATAATTTCTTTTGTGCAGCAGGCAGCTTGAAACCTCATTTTTACCCCGTGGCAGACAAGACAGCACACTTTGAAGAGTTTCCCTCCACCATAGTTAATCCAAATCCTTTAGCCTTCTGGGGATGAGCTGGTTTTGTGGATAACTTGAGTAATAAGAGCACAAACATAATTGTCAACTGAGCCAAGCTGTTCCTGAGCTTTCCTCAGTAAAATTCCTGTCCTAAATCACAGCTCACTGTGTTTTAGGAGCTAACTGTCACCCCCTGCCTCACCTTACAACCAGGATGGAGTCAGTGTCTTACAGCTGCCAAATGGACAAGAGATAGCAAGAGCCAGAGGGTTCAGAATTTGCTAAGAGGGGTTGTGAAGAGTGCTGCCTGCCCGCTACAGGCATTTTAATAAATGAGACCAGTTCAATTAATAACGGTCTTTATAATTTTTCTTTCAGATCTATCCCTTTAGTACATGAAAAATTATTTTCAGGAAAGACATTCCTAGCTTCTGGTTTGGAGTTGGACCCTATAGTTAATATTTTTCTTTAAATTCCATTGCCCATTTGACTTCAGTCCTGAAGACGTTTTTTTAAAAAGCCACGAAACCTATTATTAAGCATTCATCCGAACACACACATTAGATCTTGTGTGCTGCCTTCTAGCAGAATGCTTTTAATTGAGAGGAAAACCCTGCCTCCTGCTAGGTTTGGGTGGGCTGCAATTAGTTCCATACTGGTTAGTTTTGCCAGAAAGTCATATAACTCTTCTACACAGGCATTCCCACTCTGGTCCAGCTGCAAACAATACGCTGAGTCAGCAAAAAAAGGAGGCAAAAGGAATTTTTCATTGAATTAAGAATCCGGTCTGTCCTCAAATCTTATAAAATATGTGTTGGGTTCCATCTGCCCTGGAGGATCCCCACTCTGATTGTGCCAGCTACCGGGACCCATTTGCCTGTGGCGGTACTGCAAACTGCCCCACTGCGAGGAGGCTTTGGACTCCATCGACCAGGGGCAACATCGCGCAAGCTAGCGACGTGGGCCGGTGTGGGCAGTGAAATACAAATGCCCCCTCATGCCTGAACCACAATGCTTCAGTGAAAAAATGTTTCTTCTGTTCCTTTCCTGCAAGGAAAACAAAATCCACTGCCCTACTAGTAAGATGCAGTGACTGAAGCCAAGAGCAAAGCGTGCAGAACATCTGAATTTTGGCAAATTCAGATGCAGACAAAGGAAAGTCGGAGGAAACCTTTTTCTGGGTACTTCTGGTTTATTTGAAGCCAACGAAGCATGAAATGGTCTTAACAGTTTGTTATGTTTTGGTGTAACATGAGGATCTAGAATCTCTTGACAAGTAGGGTATGAGCTTGAGTTTCAGTTCACTGATTGGTGGTTTTCTGGATTCGTCCAATAAATTTATTTAAACAGTATGTGCAGCGGAAATCATTTTTAGTCGTGCATGTTCAGTGGTAAGCATCTGAACTTGGACATCAGATAATAAAAACAACAGTTAAGTAATTCTTTATCATTTCCAAAGAGAGGATCGTTGGAACTGGGAGATGTTTATCCTTCTACATGTGCCGAGGTATCTGCTATGATTATCCTAATTTCTAATAGAAATCCATGAGCCACAGGCACATTCAGGAGCTCTCATTTGCCTGTTACTAAACCTGAGAAACACTTACACTGAGACCCATGAATTTTGTAGGGTTTTACACCCACAACTTGGATCAGCACAGTCAGTCTTCTAGCAGGATGACTACTGCATAAAAATTGAAAATAGTGAGCCCATATTTAGGTTATTCTTTCACAGTCTTCTCTTGGTAGTAATAAAAGAGACCAGGTAAATTCTGCATTGTTAACTAGAAGTAAATGGAAAACATCTTTTTCATGTGGGAAATGTTTTACAGAAAAAAATCTTTATTTGAGCTTTTTCCTTTGAAATTGTAGGTTTGCACCATGGGAAATTGTTGTGAATTTTAAAGGAGTGTTTTAAAAATATTGTTCTTTTTTAACAACAAAAAAATTAAAATAATTTTAAAAAATTTCATTCTGAAACATTGATTCAATATAAAAGACACTTTGGGATGTATCTGCTGCAGGGAAATTGAAAATTTCCAGGGGAAATAAAGTAACACTATAGAAATGCAGCTTAAACAAAATAGTAATTTTGGTAAGAAAATTTTCTGCACTGAATATTGTGGCCAACAGTAATTACAATTTGTCCAAAAGTCTGGGAAAGCTACAATGGATTTTTTGAATCTTGTAAATATCCCACTTAATGCAGTAGTAATGTTGCACAGTGGAAGAGTGTGAAAGGATAATACTGAAAGGCTTGTATCCCAACAGCACCTGAAAATAAACAGTATGTTTGTTTAACTGACAACAGCTTCTTCCATACACGATTTTAAATTTGCAGAAAACTATAAATAGATAGCACTTTCACTGAAAGCATTAAATTAGCCAACTGGGTACTCAACTTTGTAATGTGGAGCAATGTGGAGTGATAATGAACACCATGTGTGTGTGATAATGGGGGTTGTAGAAAATAGATCTGGCCAGCTGAGTGAAAAGGAAATGCTAAAGAAGAAAAAATCTGAAGTCCAAGCCAACACAAGTGACCTAGAGAAGCAAGTAAAGGTTTGTATTTGGGGCAGGCTGGAGGCCTGAGAGAGATCAGCAATTCAGCAGGGTATTTTTAAGCATATGCTCAAGACCCTCCTTATTCAGCTGGAAACTTAAGCATATGCTCAGAGGTTAAGCATCAGCTAAAGTCTCATTGATGTCAATGGGTCTTAAACACATGCCTAGAGATACATATGTGCTGAAGTGCTTTTACAAATAAGAATGGACTGGGGATCAGGGCCTCAGTCCCCGGGTATTTCATAGCAGGCTAACCCTGCAACCTTCTGGCTTTCCAAATTCTTCGGAGTAGATCTCATTTATTATACACACAGGACCAGACTTAAGCGTGTAAGAACTTGCATTACTGTACATAACTGCCATTGGCACTTTGGTGATGAAATAAATAGGAAAGTACAGATTCATTTATAAAACACCAGTAACTTCTACTGTAGTTTGCCCAAAGAATGCTCTTAATTAGAACAATGAAAGCATAAAATAAAGAGAAACGCAACTTTTGAGCAGGTCATTTAGCATTGCCATTACTGATGTAAGAAAAGAACAAATTTAAAGATAAAACTGAATCTTAACTGAAACCCGACTTCAAGTAACTTATTTTGAAAGAGCACACGGTGCTCTTAATTTTTGTGCAACCAAGAGGTCTGTATTTCCTTGTGACCTTCTGTGCCCGAGTAGCCCAGTTATCAACAGAAAAGCCACTTTCTTTGCCAATCCAACCTCATGCAGGCAAACTGCAAAGGAACAATCTGCATTGATACAAATTTAGAAATCCACAACAATTGCCACCTGAATCTTGAGATGGCAGGTTTTAACATTATGAAAAAATCTTCAAAATTTTTAGGTAAGTCATGTCAGTTATTTGACATGGCTGCTCCTTCTTTCTCCTTCTTTAAGACTACATGAAAATATAACACAAAGAGGCAAGAGGAATTGTACGGTCAGATTACTAACGATATTAAGTATTTTTTCCATGCAGTTAATACAGGATTTGAAATTATCAGTAAAAATCCTTCCTGTGCACTTCAGTGAACCTGAACAACCACTTCATCTCTACATTTCGTAATTCTCTGAGGATAAATATGTGGTGGAGGAAATGGTCATAAAGACGCGCTGCAGGGCCAGCTGAGAACTCCCTTAGGTGGAATCCGTAAGCGATGGCTCGCTTTAAAACACTCTTAATGTGACTGGAGCAAACTGGGGCGCGTCTGAGCGGCAGGACATTGCCAGAGCACTGCTTGCTGTATGCAACCTCTGTGCCACTCTTCTCCAGTGACACCACAGTAGCAGTTACCACCCCACATGAATTATAGCAAAAAGCTGACTTCAACAAACAAACAAAAAAAACTGACTTCTTCATTAAAATGGCAGAAAATAGGTTGTAAAAGCCCAGCAATCAGCTTTACACATGCGTTTTCCTTCTGCCACATGACTCTCGTGTTTTAAACTGGCGAGCATTACTGTTTGGCATTTCCTGCAAATGCACTGAGGAAAAGCCACAGCAATATAGTATTTCTTCCATAGATGTTAACATTTAAAAACTCACAGAAGTGTCTAATGCTCAATTTCTGGTAAAAATTTGCTCACTTTCTTGCTTTGTTTTTTCAGATGAAGACAACCTGGTGAAAGCATTCCCACATTCCTCTTTGCACTTTGCCATGACAAAACTTAGCTGACATAGGCAAATTTGAGTTCTAAAAACATCTATCTTAGTCTGATTCTGTTTCAAGTTCCTGCCTCTTTATTAACTATGGAAGAGCACCTTTTTCCTCTTGCCCAAGCAAGCTGCTGGTTATCACTCCCATCCCTCCAGTTGGTTGAGGAACACATGATGTTGGCCTAGCATAAATACAAAACAGGTTCCTATGGAATCTGAAATACTGTTTGTACATCCTACCACTGACCACAGCGGAACAATGGTGTGCCAATGATACGGAAAAAAAAAAATAACTCTATTTGCTCCTTCTTTCTGTGCCTCTGTCTGAAATATACCTAGCTCCAAAGCTATTATTTATAGTTATGAGGTGACAACTGAGAGCTAGCAGTCTGCTGAGTGAAAAAATGTTTGCATTTATCCTTTTCAGAGATATCCTATATATACACACACATACATGTGCAGCAGCTATTCATACTGGATAAGGAGATGTACCTAATCAACTACAGTGCTTATTCAGTGGTATGAAAAGAAAAGGAGTTATTTATTTTGTGTGAATTCTGTGACAAAACTTCCTTTTTAAAGATTATCCAAAAAGAAAGTAACTTTTAAGCAAAGCCTACAGCTGCACTACCATTGTTTGAAACACTGAGAAGCAGTGTTGGAAGTTTTCTGCGAACACTTTTGCCTATCATTTTTAATAAAGAAAATCACCTCTTCTAAATTGCTTGAAAACAATGTTACCTGAAAGTCAAACTTGAGCAAAATATTTACATTTTTAACATAATTACCAAAATGTTGATATTGAGGAGTCTTCTGGAGGTCATATAGTCCAACTGCCTGCCTGCCTGCCTGCCTGCAGGACTGTAGACAGCACCAGACCAAGTCAGCCACGGCTTTGTTTAGTCAAGTCCTGAAAACCTTCAGGGGTAGATATCCCACCTCCTCTCTGGGTAGCTTGCTCCAACTACCCTCCAAAGGCAAAAGTTTTTCCTAACTTCCATTCTAACCTCCACAGCCACAGGTTGATGCTGTGGCCCCTTCTTTGCTACCTGAAACTATCTAGAAGAGTTTGGCTTCACCATCTCCATAGCTTGCCTTCAAGCAATTGCAGGCTATTAAACTGTCTCTTAGCTTCTCCTCATCAGGCTCTACAATCACAGCTCCTCCCTTCACCTCTCCCTAAAGGGCATGTCCACCAGGCCTCTGACCACCCTGGCAGGCCTCCCTCCACTAGGCCCTCTCCAGCACCTCTACACTCCCAACATTTCAACCAACCTCAGGTATCACTTCTGTAGTACTAATGAACTGGGCAATCTCAGCTTTTTTAGGGTTTCTCGGAAGATTGTCACTGAACAACCCCTTAACTCTCCTTGGGCTCCATGGATCAGCTTTGCCAGGCCCAGCTCAGGCAGGCTAAGACACTCGTGCCCCACAGCGTGCCCTTCTCCTGTCCCAGAGGTGACCGCCCCTGGGCAGAAACTGGTGTGCCTCAACACCTCTCTTCTGTTATCTCTGCTCTGGGGACAGCAGAGGGTAGCAGACAGGGGCGGGGGTGGCTATAATAACTGCCATGACCACACCTACATCCCTCAAAGTCCATTTTCAGATGGAATTTACCTCTGAATTTCAAACAAGCTCATTATTCCTGGATCATTTTTCCCCTGTGAGTGGATCTTTTCAAGGAAATACAAAAAGCAATCCTATGATCAGATGCAAAGTCCTACGACTGCTGCCCTTGATTTCAGAGGAGCAGAAATCCCTGCAGAACTTTTTCCAGCAGGTGGGCATTTAATAACTCTTGTGAAATTGTGAGGAAAATATGAAAAAAAAAGGAGACACCAATAAGAGAAATACTTTTGAAATGGACACTCAACACCAGACAGTTTAAAGTTATTTTCTAGCCAAGTAATTACAATTAGTCTCTGTCATAATTTCCCATGGGTGAACAAAAAGTCAAGAACAAATACGTAGCAATCTGCAAGTCTAAACCACAGAAGACCTGTTGTCCTGTCCTTCTAAGGGAAGATTAGACGCAATGTCAAAACAGGAGGACTGTGCTTTTCTAATCACACAAAGCTTAATGGTCCACATCAGTTCTTGGCCCCTGACTGTATGGATCTTGAGACATGTTGAGTAGTGACCCTCTAATGAGTAGTGCGACTAGTTTTGGCCTCTTCATCAACAATTCACCTGTGTACTTCCCTCCTTAAGGTGGGAGAGACAACTACTGAACAGAAGAAACATATTGTAATAGCCTCAGTTCTACCCAGTTCTCAGTTCTCTGCACATAGGGACATTCAGTCCATGTTTTCTATTGACCGAAAACAACTGCTCTTCCCTATTCCTTTAGGTATCTCCCTGCTCAGTGTCTTGTTTAAGACAGTCTGGGTTGCTCTCCAGAAGCCTTCAGAGCTACCCAGATCTCCCCATAGAGTGAGGGGCAGAGGGTCTGAGATGGGATTTAGGTATCTGACTATGGCCTGAGGCAAGGAGTCCAAGTATCCTGCCAGTAGGTGACAATTACTTGGCTTTGCTCACCTTAGCCAACATGCATCGTTGATCCAGCCAAAAACTCACCCAGCCCAAGGGCTCTCTGTGCCTATGACCTTCCAGTAAACCTTTGGGAGCGCAGCGTAGACACACACACTCCTCAGACAGCTCCCCATGAGTGTGCCAGGCCACTAAAAATGTTTCTTGTTTCTAGCTGGAAACATTTGACCTGCTGGAGAGAAATCAACCTTTGGCATGTCCCCCCTTCAGTTCTCCCAACCCACACTTTGTTTTCATATTCTTTTGCTATCAGTGAAGACATTTTAACAAGCCACAGAAAAGCTCTGGATGAACTTGCTTAGTTAAAAGCATTTCTGAATCCACACTATAAACAGAGAGATGACTCAACAGCAATACTTCCTAAAACACCAAGTACTCAACAGTAAGTTACACACAGGAATCAAGATGGTTTTAGTCATTAAAAAAACAACTCTCATATTGGGTATTCCTGCCATCTAGATGAGACATGGTAATAAATAATGAACCCTCTCTTGTGTTATTTGTCCATTGCCTTAGCATGCAGACAAATTCCAGAAAAGTAAAATCTAATTTAATAAACCTATTATGACATTATGAAGGAGACAACTTTCCCTCTTGCACTCCAGGAAACTTAAAAACTGTATCTGCAACTGCCCACGTGTCAACTTTGAAGCCATCAACCGACACAGGATGTCGGTGGCAAAAGCTAGCAAATTCTCTCCAGAACTCTTCTGGAGACCCATTGATTTGGGATGTTAGGTCAAACTAGATGTCAACTCAGTCTGTACTACCACAGCAGCATGGTGCAATTTCAACACTGTTGAAACCACATGGACATTGAAGCTCAAACAGCAGAGTACTGGAGCTAAACTGAATGGCACAACAGATCTCTGTGAACACCCAGTCCAACCCTGTCTACCCAAAAATAGATGCAACAAGATCTACCCATTAAAATGGAAATCTTTTGCTGGGTTTGAGCAGCAGCATCAGTGTCAGATAAAGCATGGATGGGACAACTGGGACACATACAAAGCCCAGACCAAAGACCAAACAAGAACCCTACCCCTGAGGTCCTAGATCATGCATGTAAGCAGTGCCTGCTGTTCCCTCCACTTGGATACGTTCCTATTTCCTGCATATCCCTCTATGCAGCCTGACACTGTTACAAGGAGGCTGTGTAAAACCACCTGCATGAAGTCTCCTCTTCTCAAGGAATAAACAGCAAATAGGCTGTGGGGCTGAGGAGGAAATGGTATGACAGGTTCCCCCCACTTTCCATGCCTGTCTTAGTCAGGGGTTGCCATCAGGGCTTGTAAAACATTAGTAAACAACATGCAAAGCTTCTCAAGGGAAAAAGGAAAAGAAAAATATTTTGGTAGTTGATTTGTTGGTTTTGTGAGCATTCTGTTATAAACTCAGAAATTGTGCTGTTCTGAAGTTTTGGCTTTTGCTAGGAGAAAAAAGTGTTCCCTTTCAAATAGAGGATAGAAGTGCACTGGGGGAGGGAGGGGGGAGAAGCAAAAAAAGAGCATATTTTAGGAATGTTTCTCACAGGAAAAAAAAAAAAAGACACTCCTCCAAAAGGACATATAAGGCAAAAGTCACAGGGGTGTAAAACCATATGAAAGGAAATATTTAAAGCTTACCCCACTTCTCTGCTAAGCACACACCTATCTGACTGCCTCTCCTCTCACAGCCAGCCAAATAAGCTGCTCCTAGGTGAATGTTAGTAAGAACATACTACACTATACCAGACACAGCATCTTGACCCCCACTAACACTCTTATATGGACGCTAAGGACATTGCTAAAGTAACACAAACCCTATTGTTATCATTTCTTTTAGCAAACTTCCTTCACAGCCTGAGCTAAGCACTGTATTAAATTGTGAAGAAACCACTAGAATGACTATGCTGCAAGTGACTTTTAAATCAAGTGCATCAGTTATACAGTATTTAGCACTGTGCTGTAAAGGGTGGTAAATGGAGGTGTCATAAATATCTGACTTTATCATCTGTTGACTCATAATCCAGATGCCAATGGGATATAAATCATGTAAAGCTTGTTTCCAGATTAGGAAAGTCTGACTGTTCACCATTGTTCTAGTAAACCACATTATTCCATTGTAGGATCAGGAGTGCCCTCTGATGGTTCGTATCTATTACCGGGAAGTAAGAGTTGACTGGAAACTGGCACATCCCAAATTGTCTACACAAGATGTTTGCACTTCCTGCACTATATATTTACAGTCTTCTGTATGCTTAAATATTTCAATAACCAACCTTGTTTTGTTGGAAATAATTTTTTGCACATTTGTCTTTCCATTTCAGTTATTTATACTGATATTTAAGGGTGCACACACACACATACATATTAGGGGTGCAATCTCCGAATCGCTTATGCACACATGCAGTTTTAAAAGTTGAAAGACATTTCAGACATGAATTAGAGGACTTCTGTAACAGGCTCTGAGAAAGGCCTTAAAAGGCTCTGACAAATTCAGACACTTGGAAATTCAGATATTCATCTGAATGTCAGAAAACAGGATATAACTGGAAAAAACAGGCAAGCTCTCTGAAGTGCTTATGTGCCCAAGAGTTTGTATGTGTTTTTCCAACTATATAAACTAACCTAATAAAACATGTTAACTCTCTCTACAAACCTTGCCTCAATTATATCCTTAGAACATCACATCTACAGCAGAAGTGTGAGAAAAAAGGAAAGCAATTCATTCTTTTCCCCTCATCTGTGACTTTACCTATCCTTCAGCTACTCAGCATCTCAGGGCTACTTATCACGTAGAATATTAACTGTCCTTTCAAACAGATTTGATAGCTGCAAGAGAGCCACAGACTTGGAGCCTTCTGTGAAGACCACTATGTCCACTACAGAATAGATTCATCGTCTCTCCCTTCAACTGAAGGAGCAGCAGGAGTGGAGCTAACACCTTTGGTGAGACAAAGTTCCCCCGACATGGTATTAACTGCACAGTTTCCCTATTACACACTAGAAAAAGAAATGCAAAATTGCAATATCCGAACCCTTATAACATTCATAAGTGGCACCTTAGGGTTAATACTAATCTGAGCACCTGAAGACCCTTAAAAATAATCAGGCAGAACTGTTGAATTCTGAATTGCATTGAATTGTTTAATAAGCACATCGTTTAATTGCACATTGTTTAAGTTACAAATGCAAACACCCACAAGTTTCAGTGCAAAACGCAGTTCCTTACACTTGCAAAGAAGGTTGGATGGCAAAATGAGACGTAGCCGAGGAGCAGGGAGTTGTGTGCATCCTCCCTACTTTTCCATCGCCGCTGCTGAGGGGCAAAGGCAGAAGCCATTTTGTTCCTAGGTCTGTTGCAGTCTGTCAGCAAAGAGACACACAAGCTCTGCTCTCTCACGGCTACTTTATCTTGTTGTTATTTTTGTAATCTAAACCAAATGTCATTTTTAGATTTTCTCTCTGACGATGAAAGCAGAAGAGAACCGCTTCGGACAAAGGAGATCAGCAGCGAGCCTTTTCCATGTCAGCTTTTACTCCAGTTCTACTGCAGAACCTTAGGTATTTTTAAATACGGCCATACTTGGGAACTCTGACAGAAGGGTCCCTTTTCCACCTGGGATTACAATCGGTTGAGACTCAGACTGGGATTAGCCCGACGCTGACCTGCAGGATGAGGCATCTCCTCAGCAACCTCCGTTTGCAGAGATCTCCGGCCCTGCCG
>NW_010315689.1:0-44959 GCF_000700745.2 Antrostomus carolinensis
TTTTCCTTTTCCTTTTTTCCTTTTCTTTTTTTTTTTTTCTTGTTTTGTTTCCTAGAGAAAACACAAAAATTATCACTGGCTGCTTTAAATCAATCTCTTTAAATTGATTTCTCTAAGAAGTGCTTAAGACAGTACTGGTGAATGTAAAAGTAATTTTTTTTTTAAATTACCTACAATATGTAGTTTGAATTGCAGAGTTCTTCTTAGTAAGTACTTATTTTTGAATGTCTGAAAATAGCAAAAAAAATTATTTCCAGTAGCTTTTCCAGTCTCCAACATCATATTGCATATCTGGGTCCATTAATGTTTAACAATGTTAGTATATAATGTTGGTATGTAGCTATATAAAAATATGTAACTACATACTAAAAATGTTAATATGTAACTATAAAACAATGTTAACAGATAATTTTAAAAGCATCCAAATGACTCATGATAGATAAACTTGAATGAACGCTAAAGCTGAGCACTAAAAATTCTTGAGAAAAAAAATTACTTGTTTCAAGTTCAATTTATGTAAAAATATATACTAACTAGCATATAATAAGGGAATTTGGAATAGGGTTTACAAATACAAAAATAACAGTCCAGAATTTTTTTTGTGTGCCCCACATTCCTTCTTTCTCAGCTGTGTGAGTCATGTAGGGTATGTAGAAGTAAGACCATCTAAATAATTTGGACTTACTAAGAATGCATTTACTTCATAGAAATATTCCTGAAGAATTTGAGAAAATGGGATATACTTTGCATTTCGAAGTGAAAAATAGTACCTAGTATGCAAAGTGGTTATGTGTTTATTGTTATAATCAAGGTAGATGGAGCACAGCTTCCCTGTCCCTTTAGAAATAGCTCATTTACTGTGGTGTTTGGTTTATAAAATGCACTCTATTTCTCTCTCCATTCCTTCCTGAAGAGACACAAACCATGTCGAAATGCAGTTCTTGTGTCTAAGCAACTGTTAGGGTCATTACGCTCCACACTATATTTAACTGTCTCATCAACAGGAAGGAGGCAAATGCATGTGGCTACTCCTTTTTTAGTTAATTAGTCAAGTGAGTTAGTGCTTATGAAAGAATTTAGGCAGACAGTAGAATTAGGACCTATGTTTACAGGTAAAAAAGGGCTTCATGCAACTCCAGGACCAATACTGTGGAGTGGTGTATCTGGTCTTGCAGCAACACAGATAACAGGGATAAAAACAATTGATAGAAATAGTAATAATTTCATTTATAGCTTTACCATATTACTGAAAAGCTGAACCCTTTTTCTGAGTTTCATTGTAAAGGCTGTAGGTCTCTACCAGACTATCTTTCTGTGCAAAGCCCATAGCACATCATTAAAACGTTTATCAGTCTGTCAGATTCAGTTGAAACTGCTCAGTGTATTCCAGAGTTAATTAGAGGGCACATAGGCAGACATACACTTAGAAATATCTCTTCTATTTCCTTAGAAATTAGCCTAAAAACAGGAACTGAAGTTGAGTTCCTTACTTTCTCTTTTATTGACAGATGGGTCACTTTTAAAGAGGTGACTTATCTGTCAAAAATACTTGAGTAGATAATAACTTTCATTATATCAGAAATGTGATGATTGGGGGAAAAGGCTAAGAAATATTTCTGAAGCTGTTGAATATCAAATTTAAAAGGAAGTCCCTGTTTACTATCCACAGTTAAAGAACTAACCCTAACAGTACTGTCAAGCTAATTGCCCTGGATTTAATGTACCATTAACACTTTTTAATTGTATACATAATCCTATCTACCACATCTCTTTTGTCTTCTTCTCCTGAGACTCCTGGGATAAAATTTATTTCAGCTTTCAATAGGGTGTGTAGCTTTGATACAGATTATTATGCTTTTTCTGTAGTTGTATCAATAAGTCGCTTATATTTGCACTACACCAAAAAACCTCAGCAAAAAGGTTTATAGTTTGACAAATCAAACAACAAGGTGAGGTTGAAGAAATAAAGACATGTTAGAATAAAATCACTGGCTGTATTACCCTAAGCAAGCTACTGTCATTTGTTCCTCTTTCAAACTGAGATAAAGATAAAGGATTTATCTGTAAAGTGCATTGGGATTTACAGATAAAGTGCATTAAGAACAAGTAATGCATGATTATGAACTTGTTTATTCAGGTGAATATGATTTAATGTTCATAGAAAGTCATAGAAGATGTTATGAATAGAAGTTTGTCCCTTCTGCCAAAACTATCACTATAGGCATATCCAGACTCAGCAAGCTGGTTGAAAAAATAATGCATCAAATGCATGAAAGGTGTTGCATTGCACAATTTTATGAAGAATATAAAGTTTTAGCCCTTCCAGCAGGAGATGAGTTTAACAATATGATATTATTACTCTTTAAACATGTATTCCATTGAAACTGTAAAGAATAACACAAGTAGCCAGACTGGAATAAGCTTTGATTATTCATACTGATAAATTGGAATAGATCTGAACTCTGTCTGAATGTGAGATGGAAGGCTAATCCTTTTGCCATATGGTTTGGAAACACTATTACCCTTACAATCTCAGATGTTGGTCTCAAGTGATCGTTATGGTTGTGCAATATAGAGTATCCCTTGTGGCTCATTAATTAGTTTAGAGGTTAGAGAGATAACTGAACGGTTATTAAAACAAAAGACTTGAGAATTGCCCAAGTAATAGCAAAAAGAGAGATCTGGAAGGAATAAGAAATGCCTTCTGAAAGAATTGGTAATAGGATCTAACAGCTTGAGAACCATTAGAAAGAATCATGTTCTCTGCTAGGAAAACAAGTGGGAACAATTTTCCACAAATTGGCAAACAGCATCAATTATACTGAAAAGACAGGAAATATAGAATAGACTTTTACCTTTATGTGGCTTAGAGTGTGGTAACTTAAGGATAAATTGTTTAAATAACTTAAAGAATTGGAACTTGATGAAATAGGGTAAAAATGGTTTGTGTCCAGGGTAAACTTGAAAGCACAAAAGCTGGGGTGTCTGCTGATTTATCAAGCAGACCTCCAGAAGAGAATATAGAAAGATTTTTAGACATGTTAATTTCTTGACAGGTGACTATTAAATGATTTTGTATCTATATTATTAAGCATTCTCCATTTACTAATCTTTCTATTATACAGAAATATAAAAGTGATTCCTGTACCTCATAAGCTACTACACTGTCTTCAACAATGAACTATGAATAGATATTATTCAGCAGAGTATCAAATACCAAAGATATTGCTTATAGGCCAAAATTTATTTTAGCCTGTTTCTGGTTTAGGACTAGAACTGAATTTACACTCCAGGGTGAAATTTTCTTCACATTTGACTTCAAAGTTTTTAGTTGGGAAAAAAAAAAAAAATCCACTAATAAAGAACAATAATGAATTATAAGAACAGTAATCTTTGCACTGCCTTGGAAAGTAACGTTTAGTTTTAATGACACTTTAATGTGTTTCCAAAGATAATAAGAAGAAAGCCTGTTCAGTAAGAAAGCTTAAGGTGTTTTTTCTAGTGAGTTATTCCAAATAGGTCTTGCAAACCTGCAAACTAAGGTATTCACTAAACTTTGTTCTTATCTATGAAGGTAAACACTATCCTAAATACTTGTAGCATTAGGACTTTACATAATAGCTGCAAAAGCCTTCCAAACACTCTAGAAAAATAAACTGTAGAGCAGAAGACAATTTGAAGTAGGAATTCTTAAAACTTACTCACAAAACATTCCATACATTTCAAGGATTATGTGTGGAATCTATCTAGTACCCATGCAAAAATTTCTACGGCTGAGACACAAAAAAATATACCTTTCCCACTCAAAGCCACACTGGTACATTTATTGATAATGTTTCTTTTAAATCATCAACTAATAATTCAAATAGAATAATAGAATCATAGAATGGTTAGGGTTGGAAGGGACCTTAAAGACCATCTAGTTCCAAACCCCCTGCCATGAGCAGGGACACCACCCACTAGACCAGGTTGCTCAAAGCCTCATCCAGCCTGGCCTTCAACACTTCCAGGGACGGGGCATCCACAACCTCCTTGGGCAACCTGTTCCAGTGTCTCACCACCCTCACAGTCAAGAATTTCTTCCTAATATCTAATCTAAATCTACCCTCTTTGAGTTTAAAGCCATTTCCCCTTCTATCACTACCTGCCCTTGTAAAAAGTCCCTCCCCAGCTTTCCTATAGGGCCCCTGTGGGTATTGGAAGGCCACTTTAAGATCTCTCCGGAGCCTTCTCTTTTCCAGGCTGAACAGCCTCAACTCTCTCAGGCTGTCCTCATATGAATGGTGCTCCAGCCCTGAGATCATCCTTATGACCCTCTTCTGGACTCGTTCTAACTGGTCCAAAATATCTCTTTTCATTTTTGTGTTAAGTGATTGTAAATATCTTTATGATTTTATTTCATACTAGTACTGATAATGATGGTGGGTTTATATTTTCTTTATATAATGATCCAGGAAATACTGATACCAGTGGCTAACTTCCAGTATGTGCCATAAGTATTACCACATTATTATCTCTTAATGAGGATTATTTCTAACATTTAATTTCTGTTCAGAGAGAAAAGTAAAGGTATATGAAGGCCTTTGTAGACTTCTCATTAGCATCACAGAAAACTGTTCAGATTTGATTACAGGACATGGGAGAGCATCTCCTTTTTCTAACAAGATTAAGGGTACGCTTGTTTCCATTTTTGTTTGTGTTGAAATAGAAGTGTACATAGTTAAATCTTTGTACTCTCTAACCACCATGTCGACCTTAAGCTCAGTTCTCATTGAATTAATCAATGTAATGACAAATAATTTGAATAGATATTTCTTCAGAAAATGTCAAGCCAGATGTTTAAAAGTATTTTGATAGCCAACCTCATTTTTAGGTATTTAGGAATGATGGAGTGTCCTCTTAGGCGCCCATTTACTTTATTAGCTGTGTAAATAGCTTTTTCTAGTTCCTAGTGCAGAGAAGCAAATGTGGAAGAAAAACAAGGAGAAACAGTCAAAAATAGATGATCTGACTCTCACAAGCATCAGTGAATAACTGAATCAGGAACTACACAAAAAATGATTTTCTCTTGTACAAACTGTCTTGTGATTTGTTTCATGGTCTTATTCTTAATGTGGCCCACTCAGCAGTGCCTGATAAGTTCATAAGGCTACTTTACCTCAGTTTGGATTTGGTAGCTGTATGCCGGAAAAGCAATAAGACCACGAGATGGGTACCAGGAGTAGGTAAACTGATTACATCCCACTCAACGTTACTAGCTGTATAGTTCTTTGTTCCAATTAAGTGTAGGCATCTGAGACATTTAAATTAGGAACCAAGTTTCCCAAAGCTGTTTATATGGTAAGTGGAGATGTGTAAAAACCTTTCCATGGCAATTTAGACTGACAAGTCACTAAATTCACCTCTTAGCTGTAGTGCCTTCTCAAAGTACTTATTTCTCTTCACCAAGCATAGTTTAACCTGGGATGGGTAAACACCTGCAGCTGGAGGAATTAATCCTGCCCTCAGTGTCCATAGAAGGTCTCTGCTGGGAATCTGAAGGTGGAACATAGAGAGGACAAATAGCTGAATTCTCCTACAGTGTTTGGGTGGAAGACCTTCTTCCTATGTTTCTCTCACAGCATCATAGCTCACTGAGGTAACTCTAGCCAAAATTCCAACAGAGTGTAACATGGACATGATATATCTTCATCCAGGAAAGAAAATTTTTCCTATTTCACTGATTTACAGAAGATTTTCCTATTTTATTTACTGATTTACAGATTTCCCGAAGAACAATTTTCTTTGCTTTTGGCATTGAAGTTATGCCTTCCTATTCACCCAAGAATTTATTAGGACAATAAACAATAATTACCAGATTGTATTTGCTTTTAATACTCTTGTAAGTGTTTTGGACACATAGTAAATTCAAGAATATCTTGTTTTTAAAGGAAGACATGCCTGCTACTTCTTAGATCCCTAGTTTGCTGCAACAGGGTATTTAAGCACATATTTGGGGAAGAGCAATTGATGTCATGTACCTGAACTTGTGCAAGGCATTTTCACACTGTCCTGCAAAACTTCCTTATCTCTAAGTTGAAGAGACATGGATTAGATATATGGATCACTCAGTGGAGAAGGAGTTGGCTGGATGGTCACACTCAAAGATTTGTGGTCAATGGTTCCATGTCCAAGTGGAGAACAGTGACAAGTGGCATCTCTGAGAGGTCAGTATTGGGACGAGCACTGCTTAACATCTTTGTTGGCGGCATGGACAGTGGGATTGAGTCCAGCCTCAGAAAGTTTGCCAATGACACCAAGTTATGTGGTTCAGTCAACACGCTGGAGGGATGGGACGTCATCCAGAGGAACCTTGACAGGCTTGAGAGGTGGGCCGGTGCTAACCTCATGAAGTTCAACAAGGCCAAATGCAAGGTCCTGCACCTGGGTAGGGGCAACCCCAAGCACAAATACAGATTAGGCAGAGAATGGATTGTGAGTAGCCCTGAGGAGAAGGACTTGGGAGTGGTGGTTGACAAGAAGCTCAACATAAGTCAGTAATGCACACTCATGGCCCAGAAGGCCAACTGTATCCTGAGCTGCATCAAGAAAAGCATGGCCAGCAGGTTGAGGAGCAGGTCAAGGGAGGTGATTTTTGCCCCTCTTCTTTACTCTCGTGAGACCCCGCATGGAGTACCGTGTCCAGTTCTGTGGCCTCCAACATAAGAAGGATATAGACCTACTGGAACAAGTCCAGAGAAGGGTCACAAGGATGATCAGAGGACTGGAACACCTCTCCTATGAAAGTCGGGGCTACTCAGCCTGGAGAAGAGAATGCTCTGCGGAGACCTTTTAGCAGTCTTTCAATACCTGAAGGGGATCCACAGGAAGGCTGGGAAGGGATTTTTTACAAAGGTAGGTAGTGATAGAACAAGGGGCAATGGTTATAAACTGGATGACAGTAGATTTAGATGAGATATTAAGAAGAAATTCTTCACTGTGAGAGTGGTGAGACACTGGAACAGGTTGCCTAGAGAAGTTATGGATGCCCTCTCCCTGGAAGTGTTCCCTGATGTTAATAACTAGAAGGAGACATCTAATTCATGTAGCTATATTTACCAGTAAAATGAAGTGTCATTGAAGTCTTTTTAAATCTTTGAACTATGTTAACCATTACTTGCATAAACCAAATTATGTGGCTTGTAGCACCATGCAAGAGAATTTCTGCTATCTTTATATAGAATAGAACATGCCAAATGTAACCTCATAATTATTAGTTATGTAAATATGTACAAATTTGATCCAAAGAACAAACATTTCCAATGTTTGCACAACAAATAAACATCTGGTCTCCAAGCTGGCTGAATCCAGTTGAGAAAACATTCCCTTTAACATTTTTTTTTCTCAAAAATCCCCTGTAAATTTTGGTTCATTACCTTCACAAAGCACTCAGCTGAACCCACAGCTGCCGCAAGCTGAAGTGTGCATGTACTTTGAAGACAATTCACTGCTGGTGGCACTGAACAACAGGATTTTTCCAATGGCAAAAGGGAGTAGGGAAGATTGCAGTACTGGTGGGTAGATAAGACTAAAGGCCTTCAATTAGCAGAAGCGTGTACATCCCTGGCTCTTTGAAGGCTGTGACAAATTATATAAACTTGGCATTGAGGACTTGGCATTGCAGACTTGGCATTAGATGTATGCTGTCAAGTATGAAAGGTACAGGCATATGGTAAGCACTCAAATATCTGAAGCTTAAGGGTATGAGAAGCAACTATGCAGAATTGGTAGCAGATGTTCCTTCAGGATGCTTGTGTATTTAGGTCCTACGGAAAGGCCCACAGCTTTAAGGACAACTACTAACATTTAAGCTATGCAACTTTATATAAATTCTACCTCACCTGTAGAGCTTTCTGTGTAATCCAGCCATTTCCTCAACATCTAAAGAAAGTCTTGTCCTTTTGGTATAATTAGGCAGCTACAGAAAAGCTGAACTAATTCTTTAACCATTTAAAATTACATGTCTCAAAAAAAGATTTGGCTGATATAATTAAAATTGTCCATGTATTATTACTTTTTTTTTTCTCTAAAACGTTAAATTAGTGAAAAGGATCTATAGAAAGAGATCGGGAAGTTTAGAGAGTGTGGCTGGGTTTTACAGTAAAATACCTTCAGTCAGAAAAGTATCTTATGAAGAAATAAAATTACTTCAAAAAACCCAGTGTTACTGTTTTCACTATTGCAGAAATGTAGACACGTAGTCCAATTTGCAATATCTGTGATTTCTCTTATCCATTTGCCAGCCTAAGAATTTTTTTTTTTTCTCATTTAAGAAAATGTTCTATATATTCTATAGTTTCCTTGCCTCAGTTTCTTTATAGCCCTTTGTCACTGTTGTTTTTTCCCGGAAGTTCTCTTTTAAATGGAATAACTTATTCGAAACGAGGTTAAGGATAGTAAGAATTGAAATATAGGAAGAAGCCATCTATTCGGCAGGTCAATTACATTTTTTAGGACCTGACCCTACAGTTTCTACTCAGACGACCTACCGCAATGGAGTCCTCAGAAGTAGTATGCAAAAGAATCCCCAAATTTTTTTTTTGGTTTGTTTTTTTCCTTAATATAGTGATTTATAGCAGTTTCTACTCAGATGACCTACCGCAATGGAGTCCTCAGAAGTAGTGTGCAAAAGAATCCCAAAAATTTTTTTGTTTGTTTGTTTTTTTCCTTAATATAGTGATTTATATTACACAATTCTTATTAGATATTCTTAAACGTAATGATACTAATTTGCACCTAGAAATGAGAGGATATAACATGAGGACAGGTTATGGTGGGAACAACAGACTTGGTAAGACACAGGAAAAAACTGCAAGACAATCCAGAAATCATATTATGCTTCACATGAAGCTCAGTACACAACAGCGGGTCATTTGTTGCAAGGTTTGGGGCAGATGATTAAATGTAAATGGATTTGTTAGACTCTTAACTGTATACAAAAATATTTGCTACTAAAGTGATTAACAATGCATAAAGAAAGGAAAGTATTCATCCTGCACATTTTTTAACACATTCCAAAATGGATGGATCATGATGCAGTACACAGTGTGATTTCCTGCCACTGGCTGAGGCAAAATTCATTCAAATATACAGAAATATTCACAGTGATTTCAGTGTCTTTGTATTGAGATAATGATATCTTAGCAGGAAGGTAAGTCACAAAAGTTAGTTCTCTCCAAGTTATCCAATATCAAGAGGTTTATTCTGGGCCTGTGTTTCCTCTTTTTCTCACACATTTACTGAAATTGTTGCCTACTTTCTTCCAAGACTTTGGCTTTTTCCCCTGGTTTCCTGCCTTAATCGGTGCTGGTCAAGCTTCTTGTTGTCTTTTCTCAACGTGGTCCACAATATAATGTTTTCCGTTATTCTTGCTCAAGGACCCTGCCACCTTTCTAAATCTTAATGAATTAAGTCACGTATAGGTCATGATCTGACCCCCACAACACGTACTGTAGTCTTAGTTCTATTGTATGTATAATGGTGAGCAATATATGGAAAACCAAAAGGGCAAAAGAGTTGATACATATTTAAAATTGTAGTAAGTAAAAGAACTATGGTAATTTCTAGTGATATAAGGGAAACTATTACACTGTTACTGGGTAATGCAAAAATCATTAAAATAAGTGGAAAGATTCCCAATTACAATAAAATATTATCAATGTGAAAAAATATCTATAAATTTTTAAAGAACAAGGATTATCTCTAATAACGGAATTATTTTCTAAGGCAGTAGCTATGTTTAATATATTTTATATGATTAGGTTTGATTTTTTACTTTCCATGAATATCCAAAACTTGGTATTGAAACTAAAATAAAAGCCTGCTATAATACCACCTTGTTCATTTAAACGTTAACGGACTTGAGTCTAAATGACTGCTTACTGATCATGACCATAAATCATCTTTTCCAGCCTTTACAGTTGTTATAAAGTTGCTGGTATTCAGTAAAAAAAAAGATGACCTCTTTTAAAAAATAGAAATACAATGTATGAAATGAGAGGTTGCAAAGATTTACAGCTGGAGGGAGAAAAAAGTCAAAGTTCTTAGCACTGCAGTGTGTCATTTATGTTGTACTTTGACCAGAAAACTGTTGAAATCAAATTGAAAGAAAACTGGAATTATAATAATGTATTTTCATTATACCTCACAACTACTTTTCCTGCTTTTCCCACTCCCAGATCTCTCCAGTAATTTAGCATTAGGCAGAGCAAGATACCTGAAGAGAAGTATTGTTTCCCTTTGTATGGCTGATTTTTGGTTTGTATTTTCTCTCAGTTGTTATTGAAGTTCATGGTTTCTTTCTTCCATTCAAATAGACTACTCCAAACTCCTCTCAGTGTTAGTGACACAGCACCTTGCAGCCAGAGGGCCCTCTGTACATAAGTTAGGCATCAAGGATTTTTCTAATTCACCTTCCTTCTTCACCCCCCAGCTGCAGGCTGTATTTCTGTGATTCCCTTCCATGGAAATAGAGCATATTATCTGCACTAGAACTAGCAGAGAATTTCCATGAGAATTAAATATGAACTTCTGGTTGTAGAAACACAGACTTTTATAAATTGAGTTAAAAATAAATAATAGCTAGACTTTTTCATCCCTGAATTTTCGGCAAAGGTATAAGCATCAAAATCATTATGTCACTTGTGTGCTCTGGCTAGGAGACTTGGCTTGTGTCTGTATGCAAAGAAATTCAAATGATGTATTTGCTACCCCATGCCTCACCCAGGTCTTTGTAGAAGCAGTAGGTTTTTACCCTGGGGTGGACCACACAGGATTCACAACAAAATTTCCCTGTTGGATAACACTGTTTCATCTTTCATTAGGAAGCCAAAGACTAAATGGAACTCCATTTTAAATCAAATACTTCTTAATAAACTACACATTTGTGAATGATTTGTTCATGGGCCAGGATTCTGTACCTCTATGGTTTAGGATTAGTCCAGAAAGAAACTGAAAGGAGTACAGTGGTGTGATTTATATAACAAGCAGTAGGAAAATGAAGGAAGTTCAATAAATAGTCTAGTATAAACTCCATACAGTATGAGTAATGAACTAACACTTTGAATATTTTTCAGCTAGTTACTTTCCTGACTCTATTTTGGTCTTTGTAGGTATAATTAATTCCCCTGGGATCAGTTAGGCATGTCTAGCACCCTGCAAACATTAATGAATGTATCCCTAAAACAGACCTTGAAGTTTAGAGGTGAGTGCTAAGGCACAAAACAAGGCAATTTGTACACACTCAGGAAATCGGTGGCAGAGTTGAAAACTAAAGGAGGATCTTACACTTTTAATTTTTTTTCTCTATTTTGTAGCCACAGGGGATCAATTTTAATGATAGAAAAGCTAAGTGACGCTGTTTAAACTTCTTAGAAATCATCAATATTTTAATCCAAAGATTTCATAAAGTCATGTTGAATGAACATTTAATTTAGTGTAGCCACTAATTATGCACCACATACTCTAACCGGTCATTACATCCTGTATGTACCACACCCTGCTATAGGCCGAGATTCACACCATTGCAGATGCAGGCAGCATCCCTAAAAGTGTCAGAGCTGGCCCCAGGAATGGCATCAGTCAGAGACCAACCTGTATAAAGTTATCTGTTCCACTCTGTGAAACAAAGAAGGATGAAAATGTCTCTTGAGGAGGACGTTGAATATTCCTTCTGTGCAGTACATAGTCAGTATAGACAGATCTGTATTGCTCCTTTCCCAATGAAAGGGAAATGTCTGGAAGGAATAAGAAAAGGTGGTTGAGCAGTTCTCAGTGGTCTCCAGATTTGTCAGGTGAGATACCAGCAGACAGCCCCTTTATGTTCATTGCACCAAGGAGAATAACTTCCCTGTCTGTCTTCAATTGTCATACAATGGCTTCTAAGTGTTGCAGTTACAGTAACTTGCAATGATCAATAAAAGAAGCTGAATCTCAAAACACAATTATCTCAACAGCTGTGCAATGTTCTTGAAGACCATTATCTTTAGATTAGGTAAAGGGAAAATGTTATTCCAAATTTCTTATAAGAAACATTTTACTGTATTGCAGCTGAAATAGTTTAGGAAATACAAACTCAGCAAATATATTGCTGATGTATTGAGTTAATCATCTTCACTTCAGATATAAAATTCACGTGTCATATGTATAATCTTCATCAGTATATCTTTTGTATCTACTTTTTCTTAAAGGGGCTATGACTGACAGCTGATACATTTCTGGAAATGAATTTTCCTTTTTTTTTTTTTTTTTATTTTGAGACAAATAAAGGAGAACACATCTAGTTAGATTCCAGGTGCTTTTATATATCTTGAACATTGTTTGATAAGGTTGTTTAGTTTAAGAAATGAAAAATAATACAAACTTATTCTGATTTGATATTGTAAATATCCAATGCAAACATAAAAGAAAAAAAAATCCAGTGTACTGTGAAGCTAATGAAGGCTGATCTCTTATGGGCTTGTGTTCTTTAGTACGCAAACCTTCCTGAAGCAGTAACCATGGCAGGACACAGGCAACAATTGGGAAAAGTTTAACATGTGCTGCTGATAATCCAGAAGTACACATGCTCTTTTTTGCTATGTTGTCAGGCCAGACATCTGAGTGCAATATATATAGTTCTGTCTGTCTGTCTGATCTATGAGTCTTATCTGTCTGAATTTGTCACAACAGGACTGCTAATGCAAATGTCTTTCCAATAGGTAGATGGCTATTTTCACAAAACTTGTAGGAATTTAATTTTTTTATTTTTAGACTTTTTCCTTTCAAATTTGTTTAAAATGTTCAAAGGTGATTAGGAAGAGAATGCAGGGAAACAAAGTAACACATGGACAGGGAAGCAGCTAATGCAAATACACATACCTTACTTCCGAGGGAAATAGCAGCAGCTCAGCAATGTCAACAGAATTGTCAGTCATTACTAAGATTAGAGAAATACCCAAACTTCTCCACTTCAAATTGTGCAGATGTAGGGTGGGCAATTAGCAAGACAAATTTTTAAAGACACTCCAGAAATAAGTACAGTTTGCAGAATATAAAGTCAAACGTCCTTACAAAGAAATTGTCTTGCACTGCATAAATAAGAGTTCAAAATTCCTAAATGTTAGGAGTTTAACAATAATATCAACATGACGTCATCTTTGCCATGTAGATGAGTGGTGTCACAGGGAGAGAAATTAGCCTTCTCTAGGGAAGTAACTTCCACGGATCAAGATACAGGACCCGTTTGCTCTGTGTTGGATGTAGCCTGGATGATGAAGTTTTGATCCCTATAAATTCCTTAGAAAGAAAAATCAGCTGAAGGCAGCATTCTTCATCCTGCAAAGTCCCTAATTATGTAAAAGAAGGTGGATAGTTGGACACATTGCTAGCATAGAAGCAGACAACTTCCATACATTTTTTTCTTTATGAGGAGTTTTTCTGATCTTCCAGAGTTGCAATAATTCAGAGACATGTTTTTTCCCATATAAGGTAATTTACTGATCTTACATACTAAAAATGAGCTCTGTATAGTCATTGTAATCTGAGGTAACTAGCCTTGATTTCCTCAACTTGCATTATATGCATAAACATTTAGGTGGCCATGGGACGGAGGCTCCTAAAACACTTTGGTGGTTGACCCATCTTACCATCAAGGGGACTACTGCCTTTAGACCATTAAAATAATATAGACTTTTTAAAAAACAATAAATAAATCCTAGTCCTATTTTTTCCATACACTTTAATGACTAATAAAAGGTTGTAGAGGTTAGCACATAATTCTCCCAAGAGATCCTCTTTCTTCTGTATTTGTTGGTCCTTTGCTTGCCATCACTCATTTCTTAATGTTTTGGTGGATTCTGTATCTTATTAACTGCACACTATAACATATTATTTAAAGCGGATTTTGTGTTTGATGAAATAAGATAGTTGGCAGGCATAATAAATGTAAGTTTCATCTCGGCTTATGTTGAAAAACTTCTGTCTCTTTAAAATACTAAGTATATTCATTTAGCTGAAAACTGTGCTATAGTAATATAATATATCATCTTTCTAATAAAACACAGACAGGAATATATGTATCTGTTTGTTGTCTTCAGTGTCATGGTTGAGAAACAGAATTTCTGCTTCAGTTCCCAGTCATAGACCTCTGAAGAATATTTCCAAAACTATAGATTCAATTGTTTTCTGCTGTTCTTGCAGTGAACAAAAACTGCTGATTTAGATTATACCATTTCTCTTTTGATCCAAAGATTGAAAACAAAAAATACTTTCAGATTCAAGAGTGAGGGAGAGTACATTCTTCCTCATTATTACTTATTGCAGTTGCTCAGCCTAGAGAAGAGAAGGCTCTGGAGAGACCTATTGCAGCCTTTCATTACTTAAGGGGAGCCTATAAGAAAGATGGGGACAGACTCTTTAGTAGGGCCTGTAGCAATAGAACAAGCGGAAATGGTTTTAACTAAAATAAGGTAGATTTAGTCTAGATATAAGGAAGAATTTTTTTACAATGAGGGTGGTGAAACACTGGCAAAGGTTTCCCAGAGAGGTGATAGATGCCCCATCCCTGGGAACATTCCAGGTCAGGTTGAATGGGGCTCTGAGCAACCTGATCTAGTTGAAGAAGTCCCTGCTTACTGCGGGGGGTTGGACTAGATGACCTTTAAAGGTCTTCTCCAACCTAAATCATTCTGTGATTCTTTATGATTATTCTAACAGGCTCTTTGAATTTATTTGGAACGTTACATCCTGCTATGTATTATTTCCTGGTACAAACTGACATAGTCCAATCCTATATTAAGGGAGCTACTGGGATGTATGACATCTGAAGATTGGTAGTAAATATTGATGCTGGACATGCTAATTCTGATGACTCACAAAGACAGCTGCTTCTTCATAAGATTTTTCTAGAAAGAGAATGAAAAGGAAGGATTAAAAATCTTTCAAGTAAAAAAAATTAAGAGCTATCACACGTGGATAAAAGGGTTCATCTGTATGTTTTTCATCATTACCCTAAAGACAATCCCATCCTGAAGAAGGCAGAAATTCTGACCCTTTGAAGTGAGCAGATTTCCTGCCAAAGCATACTGAAAAGATTGTTGCTCAGACAAAGACCTTGAGAAATTTATTGTATTTGGATAAATTTGTTTTCCAAGGCCTCATTTTCCCTGTGATATGCTGGATTACATCTGATTGCTGAAATACAGTAAAAGTATACAGATATCAGAATCAGTTGCCATATATGATAATTTGAAAAGCTGACTGACCAGGTTTTAGCATTCTGTCAGTCACTGTAAGTACCTGTGCACCATGAGAGGAAAGAGCTCTGCTGGGGTGATGGATTAGAAACGTTCCTGGTTTGGATTTTTTCACTAAAGGAGAGTGAAAATAGACTGCTTCTCAGTTGCATTTTTGAATTAAAAATTAGGAAATATAAACATTATTAAATAAACAACCGTTTCAAAATTCCTGCCAAGTAGAGATTCAAGGAACACACAATGTCTATGCGTGGTCAGTACTAGTAGCTGCCACTATATCTTTAAGGAATTCATCCAATGTAGCACAGAGCAATTTTTAGAATTTCCTGGATTTTCTGTTTTATGATTTCCCAAATGCTGGACTTCTAGCCCAACTGATGGTATCAGATTTGACACCCAAACAAAAAGACACATAAAAAATCTTTGGCTAAAATAAATACCCACTTGTAATCAGTTCAAAAATCCTGTGAGTTCATCATACAAAAAATGTTTTCACATCTGAATTTTGATCCTCATGGTGTTCATCCTGATGGTGCTCTACTTTCAAATATTTCATATGAATAAGAACCAGTGAGAATAAGCTCAGCCGCCTCCAACTATATTATATATGTGGCACTTTTTATTATTTGGTTTCTTAATAAAGAGTCTCTATTAGCAGTTTTGTAGTGCCCTTGTATTTTAATGTAGCTGAATTGACATGAATCCTACCATCTGTAGGGGAGCAAAGGTTAATGGGATAATAATATATATCCTCTATATAACCCATTATATGCGATACTCACTATTTTCTGGTACATGAAAGGCAGAAACATTGTCCTAAGGGATAACTTAGGGTCAATATTTTTGGGCCTTGCTCGTCATTACAAATCAACTGCTGTGAATCCAAGTGTTGATCCCTTTTATATTTCTGAATGCAGAATCTCACAGAATTCCCTCAGAATGGGGAATGATATGCAAAACCTTGAAGTCTTCATTTTTAATTAAAATCTTTCAGAATTGTCCATTCCAGGTTCTAAAGCTACCATTTATCAGATGTGTCTTTAAGATATTTAAGTTATCCTTCTAAATACTTTACTTACTAAGACTGCAGAGAGTGGTGATTTGAAGTACCATTTCAGATAATGTTTTTGTGAGAAATAACATATATAATGTAACATATACATCATTATCAGTGTGATTCTCAGTTCAAATGTGTTCCTTCTTTAAATTTACTGGTTTGGGTTTTTTTTCCTTTAATCATGGGGTTTTTTAGTAGACTGAAGGAACATCTAAGAATTATTTCTTATGGTTGTTTGGAATAAAATACTTCTACAGATTTTTAAAAAAGAAACAAGCCCAGAAACATTTATTTCATTATTTTTAACCTCAGGAAATATTTCATGCTGCACTTTTTCAACTTTATAGAAGTAACTTCCATCTATCATTAGTCTCTTACAGAAAGATGAATGAATCAACAACTGTTAAACCCTTTTAAAGAGATTAGCTCTCATCAGAGGTCAATCGGAAGTCAAACCGGATATTTTTTAAGCAATTGAATAGGAGAATATTCCATTATAGATGTCAAGATGAGATGTGACTGATGTTACAGAATTTAAAGGTTAGGGGCTAATCCACTGAGGAGTCATTCATGGATCATATTTAAATTGCTTCAGACACTTTTAAAAAGTGTATTTGCTCATAAGATCTCTGCTTTCTTACAGAAGTTGCAGCTACATGTGTAAGCAGACTTACTATCTGTGTTAGCATTCAAATTGCTGAACTAGATTTTTCCTTAAAAATAGAAAAAAAGACCTTGTTAATTAATTAGAAACAATCTCTTCCAAAATATATCAGTTTAGTGATATTATTTTTAAAAAAAAAATCCATTTACATTTTCTAGAACATCTTCTAAATTAAAAAGCAATCCCATTAAAACATGTACCTGAGAGAGCAGAATTCTGAGTGTTGATGTGGTGAACAAATTCTAGTACAAAAAACCCCTATTTGCTTATTCATAAACATATGTACATTTAATAAAACTGCTTTGAAGACTCTAATATATAGTCATTTTTTTCAAACAGAAGCTGCCAGAAGTTCGAACTAAATAAACAATTGACAAAAAATGTAATGAATTTAAGCTGCTTTTGGTTTAAAGGCAAAAAATATTACTATTTGCTTATGTGCAGAAGATCTTGATGAAAAATAGCAACATAGCAAACATTTCAGGACCAAGCCCTGCCTTTATCTGTTGTTGCACTATTTATATGGAAGTTTGAGTGGGAAGGATATCATTGTCTAAACTGGATTATTACCAGAATAAAATGAATCCACCCTGATATATTCTTACAGTGATTTCAAGAAAAAATAGTGGGATTCAATGAAAAAAATGATGTCTGTTGTAGATATACGATCTAGTCACTGTCGTTCAGTTTATAGACAGTAGACCTATATAGACATGTAATTTTCATCATAAAATAAGAAATTATATTAATTAAATCCAAGGTTTTTACCCTGAGTAGTGATAACCAGTTTGGACAGAGATGATGGAGTGCTTTATTTGCCTTGCTACAATGTATCAGGCAGAGATAGAGAGGTTTCCTTTCCTCCTACAACCTTTGCAAATCTTCCTTATTAAAAGACATTCAGAAGAAAGACTTCATGAAGAAGAGGAGGATTTAAATCCTAGTGAATATCCTGCACATCATAAAGACACTGGAGATTGCTGGATTTGATCTGGGCAAAAAAGAAAAAATACCACTGTTAATTATTACAGTCATGTCTGGCCAGACAAATGTATGCTGATAACTCATATTTGAAATACATGTTTTGAGGAATACCTCCAGAGTTTTCATTTGGGAAAGTAAAGAAAACACTTTGCTTATACTTTGTGTATTACCCTAATCTTTTAAGATGTTAAAAAGTTTTCTGAATCTATCTGCAGAGACAAGCTTTGAGGTTAAGTGCTAGAAAGAAAAATAAATTGAACAAAATGCTTATGCAGTAACAGCTTTGTGTATTTGATTTGGAAACGAGGGGGAAGTGTCTATGTTGCCTTTGGGGATTTTTTGAACAGCTAGCTTTCCAATTATACTAATATTTGCAGCTGTTTGAAACCACACAGTTGGTTTTTTTATTGCCTTTGAACTGTATTGTCAAACTTAAGCTGAGGACTTTGTCATCCTTCATCTTTTTTCATCTTCAGTTCCAATATGTGTCATAGTAGCATTGGTAATTTTTCTGATTTTCACAGTGTCATGATGTTTTATATTAAGTTCATGGGGTAAAATATTTTTTTGAGAATCCTCATTTATGACAGTTTCCAGCCCTTGTTCCTATAATCATACAATCAAAGGTTGGAAAAAATCTTTGAAGAACATTAGGTCAGCCCGAACACTCAAAGCAGGGCTAGTTTTAAACTATGTAGCTCAAGGTAGCAATAAGATGTCCTCTGTCTCTTCTCTTTATTAAGACGGACAAGTGCAGTTCTCTGAGCTTCTGCTTACGTATCTCACACTGCAGCCCCTGATCGTCTTGGTGACCTTCCCCTAGACTCGCCTAAGTGAAAACAAGAAGAAAATAAGCAAAAGTTTACATTACTGCTTTCACTGTTTCTTATATGTAAAATAGTTGCTGCAGATTTCTTCATTTCATAGATTTTAATTTCAGTACACTTACTCCCTTTCTCTTTATAGACATTTCAGTGCTTCCATGAGATGGGAATCAGAGTGAACAAGCAGTTAAGACACAGGTTTGGGTAAGATTCCTGTCTGCTACTCTGAACAAAAAAATGTTTCCTCACATGTTCCTCTTTGTGATCCCATGTATTTCCTCTAGTTTTTAACTTGGACTGCAACTCTTTGGGGTCAGGACTTTCATTCTGCCTCAACAGTATCTAGTATAACAAAGCCATGCTCTTGCAATACGGATCATGATGCTGCAACACTGCTTTCCCTCCTCCTCATCTCTTGTTGGGGAGGTAGAATAAGTAATGCTTCAGAAATGTGTCTTCTCAGCCACAGCGTCTCCTGAAGCTCTCCTGGCTTCCATGCCACACATTCCAAGTGCCTTAAAGCACTCCCCAGCCTCAGTATACAATTAATAAAAGTCTACAATTCCTGCTATGAGCAGTTACTGAATCTCTCTGCTCGAAATATGCTCTGTTCAGCTGGAGTACCCCACTCAGAGTTTATTAAGACTTGGCTCTGTTATCATCTGTTTCCCAGCCAGGAACTATGAGAGTTATGACACAGGAGGAAAACTAAAAAAGCAGAACTGACATTTATTTCCATGTGTGCATGAACTTGCTCCAAAGACTAGTAACATAGCAACAAGGGTTGGATTTTTTTTTTTTTTAAATCTCATTTTTTCCCCTATTTATATAGCACTATTCATCCTTTTTAAGGCTGTCATTTAAAGTGTATTCTTCCTTCAGGGCATTGTGTTTATATTCAAAATAGAGGATGAGTTCACAATACCTTGTTCACTTCCAAATGTATTACGCTTATAATAGTTAAGCACTGATGTAGCATCTGGTTTTGATGGAGTGTCTGCTTTTATGCATTAATGCTGTTGGTCTGACCAGGTCATCATGTGTGACTATCTGATATCAAACAGCATGGTTTAATTGATTTACTTTGCATCTGTATCTCAACATCTCCATTTCACTCTTTACGGTACTCTTGTGTTACTTTCTTCAGTAACATCAATCAAGAGTAAGCTGATTTTTAGAGATGCATTTTATTTCCCCTCTCTGCTCAGGTTCCCTTTTCTGTCAATACATTATTATCCTCTCCTAACCTTAGCAGTGGAGCAGACCTACCAAGTTATATATGAGCATTAAGGCATGTTAGGTTGTGTAACATGATAATAGCAAATTCTCAGCCAAATTTTTGGGTATCTCACTCCCTGGACACTTACGTACTCGGGGTAGCTAAGGGGTCTCATTAGCCAGTGCATGAGGCTACTGTCAACTACAGAGGATAATTTCCAGGTAGCTTCGTGCTCAAGAAGCTGAACAGTCAGGAATTATGAAGCAGCATATGGTGATTTAACATCTACCCTTTTGACAGTTTGGCAGGTACCTGTGTCAGCTCAGAATTTAGAGCTATGAAACCTCTCAAAGCTTTCTTTTGCCAAGATGAAAAAGTGAAGATCAAATCCTTGACAAGATACGTTTTTCTTCTTATACTGAGTGTTTAGAGAACCTTCTGATAGCAAAGTTGAGGCTGAAATCCTTTATTAGAAGGGAAAATGCTCCCACCTATGTTATTATTATCACCTAACTTCACTAACATCCCTAAGCAGCTTTTACTGTGAAAAAGAGACAGGATGAATCAAAGCAAGAACCTAGTTACATATTGACCTAGTTATTTGTAGTGACTTTGGAATCTGCTTATAAGAAAAATCAAGCTCCTTAAAAAAACCCAAAAAACCTTAACTGTAAGTGCTCTATCAAACCATGCTCAGTTGAAATACTTCCTAGTAAAAAACTTTAATCCTTTTTGCTCAGACACAAAGTTTGACTGTTTCAGAAGTTATTCAACAGAAGTCTGAGGTATCAGTCATGATTTCTGTCAACTGAAACCCCCTAGCCAGAGCCAACCTGCCTATTCACCACTCTTCCTCCACTGACCTTCTAGCAGACTTTTATGAGCACCAGGTGATCTTCAAGCTATTATTTGATCCCCCATCTCACATGTACAATTGGGAGGCAGTGATTAGTTGCAGATGGAGTAGGTTTAAATTTTAAGGACTTTAAGAACTACCAGCATTTATAGTATCTAATGCCAGATTTCAACTAAATACCGGGGTTCTGATCATCTGTTTGATCTCCAGATGTGCAGATTTTCAGAAACTGTTAATTTCGTAGTTTCTAACAATCTCATAAAATTTTACTGAACCTTGGTAGGGGCCAAAAAGTCACATAGTTTTCAGTTAGTGTAATTATGCCATGGTGATAACAATCAAGAGGACAAAATTATAAAAGACATTAGATTTGCTTGTTGCTGAATTTCAGGAATTTAAGTTGTCAAGATTCTCAGCAGTAGGAACTGGTCATATAATTCTTTCACTGTAACTAGCACAAATAGGAAAGAGCATGTTTTGTGTTGCTGCTTTCAGTGAAATACTTTTAAAAGGAAAATTGAACATATTAGAATTTGCAAGTAGCAAATTTCTGCCTTTCCTGAAAGAGAGGGACTATATTAGGACTGCTTTGGACCTGTATATTTGACAGTTGGCATCTGGGGTTTTTTTGAAGAAACAAGCAAGTAGTAAAACTAGTGAAATTTTAATACCTTGTGTCTTGTAAAGGGTTTGTATTTTTTGACAGAAATTTTGTTACTGCAGCCAGAGATAATGCTGTTTGCTATAAATTAACAATTATATTTAAAGTATTCTATCTTTTTGATTTCTGGGAAACTGGGACAGAAATTCCTATGAACAAGAATATACTGATAATTCAAACAGACATTTCAGTGTTCTAAATAATTTATTGATACTTAGAAAAGAGCAGATAAAATCACAGGTGGCTAATTTTTAATGGGAGCCTCTCAATGATTTACTAAGAACATCTGCCAGTTGGTTTATACATGTTCTGTTCAGTACTCAGATACTCATAAAGAAGCTGTTCTGAAAGAATGAGAGGATTGTTTCATAGCAGGCACGATGTATACAGTACAATGCACGTGCCAGTGCTGATAGAGAGATTAAGTTTCTCTCAAGGATTGTCAAGTACAAATGGACCTTTTTTTTTTTTTTTTCTTTTACTCATGCCAAAGTTTAGTCAGAGGGTGAAAAATACAGAGAAAGGATTCAGTGGAGATTTTGAGCAGATATAAATTGTATAGTTCTCCATGAACACACAGATGACAAGATTTTTATGTACTAGTAAAACTTTCTTAAAGAATCTGTTGCAGTTTCAGCAAGGTAGCTTTAGTATAGGGTTTACTTTGACTGTGTATGTGGTTACACTTACTTTAGTTGAATTTAAACAACACTCATGAATGAATTTAATCTATGATGGAAGTAAAATAAAATTGCAATGTTAAGTATATGTGGCTGAGGATAGTTCTTACAAAAATAATTTATGCATACTAATGTGTGCATAATGGAGGAGAACTGAGCTTTTGTTACATTCATGTGTCTCTAAAGTCAGTCTTCATCCTGAAACACATGATTTTGCAGTGGATTATAGCTGTCACATGCCAATATCTCCAAACAAGCCATGTTATTAAAGCCAACAATGGGGGCAAGTGCTCCCTGATGGAGGAACTCAGGAATACAAGCCCTATTCAGTACTGTGGCAGGCACTACAGCAAAGCACCTCTGTAACTTAAAGCAAAGAGTGCAGTTCCCTTGACTTCTAAGGGAGTTCTCCCATTCCTTAAAAGAAGCCCATGTTTCACCACCTTGCTGTCCCAGGCAAGAATACCTAAGTGTAAGTTTTGAATTTTTAAAATATATTTTTTTATTTCCTTTTCCTTCACTGTTGCTTCTCTCTGGATGATTATTTAGACTGGGCAGCCCATTACAAAGTAAATTACTGTACACAATTATTCAACTAATTCATTTGATATCTTTGTGAAACTAATAGGTAGCAGCATTTTTCTACTAATATTTCTGTGCTGAAATCCTCAAAAGATGCTTCAGAAAATAATGTTGTTATACTGAAAATAACTGACAGATTCCAAATTACTGTCATGGGTTTATTACTGCTTAATGGCTTCAATATTTTTACATTATTCTGTTCTGAGCAAAAGAACTTGTTTTGTAATCACTTGGCCTGGATAGATTATGAAGATTTTTATCCCATTTATGAAATATACCAAAGCACCTCTATTATTTATTGAAACTATGCACTAAACAAAAGAAGGTGCTTTTTTGATGATTTGTAAGGCAGGACTGAATTAATCTCACTTTCCTGTTTCTTTTACCAAGCTAAAATGACTTTTAAAAAGATAGATTTATTTTTATAATTATGTCAAGTAGATTTCACTTATTACAGACTGAGAATATGAAATCTTTGAAACTGAATATGTAGAATTTAAACAATTCTCAGGATCCAGACCACTGAACTCATCTATGTGACTATTACTTGTGTGTTCCTTTAAAATGTTGAGCTACCCCTGAATACCTTAAAAACGGCAGGGAAACCAAGTAAATAATAAATTAATCCACACACCCACAAGATTCTTCTTCTCTCCTCCCTCAAAAAATCTTATACAAGTCTCCCAAAAAAAGGAACCGTGAAGGTGGAAGGTTGCAAAAAATCCCAAATGGAAGCTGTTTGTGTTTGCCAGGTAAATTTACAGCTATTTATTTGACTAAAAGGGATCAAAGCTACAATACTTATCTTCCATCTTCCTATCTTCTCACTAGTGCTCTTAAGGAAGGTATTCCAAGCAAAATCATTCACAGCTAACTGTGTATGAAAGGATGATATAAATAGTACTTAGTCACTGTTCTTTTGCTCTGTAAGATTCAGTGTATTCTAATCTGTTTTTACTTAGTATCTACCTGGCCTATTGTCTTTAGTTCTTTTACATTTTTTTGACCACATTTAAAGTCATCCTGAAAAAAAGAAAGCAAACTCAAGTATTATAGTCAATATTGTGGAACAAAGGGGAAAAATACAGTTTCAATATGCAGTCAAATGCTGACTAAAAATACTGCTACCTTGTATAAACACACCAGAACAAAAAAAGTTTAAACCCTGTATTGGCCCTAGACAGATATTTTTGTCTGCAGCAGGTGTAACATTTTAAAATTTTCTTTAACATTTTTGGTAAGAAAGACTTCAATAAAGCAGGCCTCTCCACCTCTCAAGTTTAAGTTAAATAACTAAAAAGCCATTTAATGGTAGTTTTTAATGCATGTTGACATAGTAGGTAATGGCTGATTCAACATTAAGAAGTTAATGAAAATCAATGTAAGGATGATGTATGATAGGGAAAATACACTTTTGACTTTCTACTGTATAACTTTGTATCATGAAATCTTGAGAAGCTTGTATCTGTCAATAAATTAGGAAAAAAAAAAAAAGATTAATGAGATTGTTTTCGCTTCGACACCGTCGTTTGTCTTGATTCTCTCGTTAGACTTTGAGTCATCAAAGCACTTAATCAAAGTCCTATCTTTAACCATAACAGTGTTAAGCAGATGTTTCAAAGTAAGCCAGCTTGTCATTGTGTTTTGTTAAACTGGAAAAAGATTATCGGGTATCATGATGTGATATATCATGATCCATCAGTTAAGGCATACAGTATGAGACACCTGCACCTTTGCTGTAGTGGTGGTAAACAGCTGTCCAACACAGTCTTTGCACCAGCTGCATCACCTGGCAAAAGTACCTGTAGATGGGGAGACAACTAAGACTTTATTTTCCAGCCAAGGTCTTCCTTCCACCCCTCAGTGGTTTCTCTATGTGATCTTTACTGATAAAACTGCCAGGTTGAGCCAACTCTCAGCATTTTTCTTTTGACCTGTCTACGCTGCAGTTAAAGGTGTAATTTCAGGACGTGTGGCCACATTGGGACTGGTATGAAACAGCTGCCCTATGTACTAACATCTGTGAACCTGTAAGCAACACAAAATAGCAAAAGCATTGTGTGTCTGAGCAAATACTTCAGGTCTAATAGCACAATATTCCATGTCCTAGGTGTAAAATAAAATTAATTAGAGGTAGTTTTACATATGTTTCAGTACTCATCCAAGCCACAGAACAGACATACCCTAAGTATATAGTATTGAAAATTGTTAGGGAACAAACTGCTCCCTGGAAGATGACAAACATGAGCTGCAGTAATGAAAATCATAGCTTAAATAAAACCAAGCTGTTGTGGGTCCAGCTCAGTGTCCTTTCTCTAGAAATAGTCTGTGCCAAAGTCAGCAGGAGAGCTTGCCTTTACAAATATGGAAAGATCACGTCAATTCCTTCCAGTAATAGTCATTGCTCTTTAAAAATATGTAAGGAGTAATAAAAAAGCAAACAGTGTTTGAAAGCTAGTGTTACTTTTACCCCCAGTGTAGGAAATTTGAATGCTGTCTATTTCTTCAAATAATAAAATTCATCATTTTTTCACTCTATAAAATAATTAAACCACTCGGTAAACTTTCATATTTGTTTTCTTTATTCTTGTTTCTAACCTGAAAATCTACAAGTACTTTGTTAAAAACCCCATAACATTCTTCCACATATTCCTCTATTACTGTGAATCCAGATGCAACAACTTGGTGTTATTTCATCAGCCAGCATGACAGATACATGTATGTGTCTGTCAGCATGTCAGGGTACAGGTCTTGCCCAGACTGTCACAGGTGAAGATGGAAGCATAACACATAGAGTAGTCCTATTTCTGCAAGCCTTGAATCTCTCTGTTATTTTCCACCCTTTAAAGAAGAGTAGTTTCTGCTCCCTCATCTCATTTTCTTTTGTTAATATATATCCGAAATCTACTGAGTACTTCAGACTTCTAAAGGTTTTCTAAAAGGGTAATTTTATTTGACTTTCCAATCCTTTCACATTCCTGTTCATAAAATTGTCAGGTCTAAATCCTGGACCTTTGCAAGTCATTACCAAAATTTGCAGTTATTATATTTAGAGCTGGAGCTTCAACCTATTTTTATATTCGATAAATATTTCACAAAAGACAATGTATTTAGCAAAAGTTGAGATATTCTGACATATTGCTACATACTTTTGGTAATCTGTTTTTGGTTTTCAAATTCTTTGTCTTCCAGAGGTATGAAGCTGATATTTTAAGCACATGTACAAATTTCTAGCACTAGTAGGTATATGTGTGTCAGTTTTCTCCCACCTGGATCCTTTCAATCATGTTATATTTAGCAGTACAACTTTAAAGTATGCTCAGAAACAAAGGATATATACTACTGGTCTTATTCAGATTTGATTTTCTGTGAAATGCTGGCTGTGAAAATAGATGTTTTCATTATCTGTCGATACACTGTGTATCATAATGCATGTCCCATGCTAATGGACTTGTCTTGAAACACAGTTTATGCATAGGTAACTGTCAGAATGATCTCTCCAGGAATGCTTTTTGAAAACGTATTTCTCAGATTTACTGCTTTTTGTAGTCACAGACAAGACAAAATAACCAAATTTTACTGTTCACTTTTCAAGAATGATGGGAGAAATTAATGTAAATGTCATAATTTCATTAAACAGTATCAGATGAAGACATAAAATAACGATAAAATGATTTTTTTTTAGCCTGTGCATTATACATTTGGAAGATTTTTTCCGCAAAAACCCTTAAAAGAAGCAGAAAACTTTTATACCCCAAAATTGAAGAACCTCTGTTTTTTTTTTTTTTTGGGGGGGGTTGTAAGATGGCAATAGTTTATCCTTGAAATCAGTGAGATTTGACCCAGGTGTCTTTTGGATTTTGCTTTATCCTCAGGATCTTAGCTGAAGCATTTAGTTTGAGAACTAGAAAACTGAGTTTCTTATGACCTCAATATTCTCTATTTTTTTGTTGTTGACTAGACTAAACAATCTAAGGGAGTCAAACATTTTGGGACTAATTTTTATTTTAGTAAAGTTTTGCTTAGCTCATATAGTTACTAGACTAAACTACCTCACTCCCAGTACTTTATTTTCAGAAGAGCTAGTAAGTGTGGCTGTCATCACTTTTATGCTTTCACTTATGTTATTTTCCAGGTTTACAGATTGAGCTTTTATTGTCTGAGAAGTTTTAGTAAAGTATTTTGGCTTGCTATATTTTCTGCTATAAGTGTTTTGATATAGTATCATACTTAAAATAATAACAATATTTTAGGTCTTATTATTGAACATAGTGAGAACAGAAAGGTTAATGGAAAGAGTAGTGCACAAAGTCAAACAGAATATGAAGGAAAATGAAGCTTCACTATTGGTGGACACCTTAAGCATGGAATTTTCCTTATATGTTTTATTGTAAGTCTGTTCCTCAATTAGCTTCTGCTTTCTGTCAGTCTTGAACTGTTACTTTGAGAATAAAAATATGTGTTTACACACATACTATACATAATTCTTTGCCAACGCAGAATTACAGTAGTGTGTTTTCATGTAGATTATTGTTTGCTTTGGCAGTTTTTCACTTTTTGTCATTTTTCCACTGCTTTTTGAATGTATCTTCTTTTTGGCAACTACCACAACTTAGGTCCAAAGTGAAACCATGCTCCAGCTCTGAAACTTAGAATAGAAAAAAGAAGACCTGGATTTTGTTATAATTCATTAACTTGTTCCAAACATCTCAAATGTTAGTGGTAGGCAAATATGCTTGGGTTCAGATCTTTGCTTTGGACTAAATTAAATATTATCTTCCCTTTATTTTCTACATCCTCTTTTTGATATTAATATATATTCTAAAAATACATAGACTCAAATATCACCCATTAAATGTGATGTATATGTTCTTGTTGATCAAGGCCACATGATTGCTTTAAAAAGTTATTTTCAAACATCTTCTGGAGAACTCTTTAAGATTGTGTGGCTTTGATTAAGAATGGATTATCAGTAGTGGTTTTTGCCTTTGAATTTTTTTTATGAGCTCAGACCTGAAACTTTAAAAATGGAGGTGATATGTTCCCATCTAGGTTTTACTTTCACCAAAGTCAGGAAGTTCGTAATCATGGTTCCCACCACAACTGTAGTTTGTCCTCAAACATGTATTTGGTACCTTATTGGATATATTATTAAATTTCTATGCTCATACAAAAGCTGTATAGAAAAGAGAAACTTCTGTAATTTCATCTCAATACTTTCAATCATAATATTGGATTCTTAGATTTTTGCAATTTATTTTCCAGTAACTTGCAAGATATTGAATCTGAAAATGTTCAAGATATTCCAGATTCTTGTTAGAATTTATACTTGCACATTTATCTTTCCAGAGCCTTAGATTTGAGAGTCACTCCTATATCAATTAGATTCAGCACCATAAACTTCAGTCTGTCTGAAAGAACATATAAAATCAAGTAATCATCTCATATAACTCCTTATTCTCAGACATAAACAGATTAGGGCATATGGTTAACACTTATGCTTGACTCTTTCCATCAGTGATAATATTTTGTTAGTTGGTTGATTATTGTCAAGTATATGAAGGGAGATTTTGGTCCTCAATACTTAAGCATATAATGAAGTTCTAGCAACAAAATCACAGCTTTTACATTGCCTAAGGAGCTGAGGAATACTCTGTCTTGACAAATTAATGGACAGAAAAAGCTCATCCCTCTCCAGGCTATGTGGTGATGTATGGGTTATCATCTTCTGGCAGTTCCTGGCTGTTGAGTGACCTGCTGTCAACCAGCATAAGTTTCAGGGAACCTTTGTGGATAACTGGTTATTTGCTTTGCTTGGATGTGGGGCTGAATACAGTTCAACAGAAACTTAAGAAATGAGGCCACAGTTTGCACACACCTTGCACTGTATCAATGATAATTTGTTAAAGAAACTGTGGAGCTGTCTAACGTCTATGAATTTTCCCACTTCTCTGTTGAAAGTGTCATAAGACAATAAATGTGTCATCAACTTTAGGTGAAACTGCATTCCATATTTAAGTCTCAGGAATCTGATAAAAATAAGAAACCAGAGCTGTTCAGTGTTTACGTAGGAATGCTTTCTGAGGAAGCCAAAGAGTACACTCTAGGACGTGAGCAAAACAAAACATCAGATAACTTGTATCAGTTTGCTAGGAATGGCCAACAGTCAACACACTATCATAGCAACATAACAGGAAAAAAAAATAAAGGAAATGTTAAGGTTTTTTTCTTCTCTCACATTTTGTATTTTGAGGCACCCATTCTCCTTTCAACAATCTTTGTATATCACTGACAACACAATACACCTTTGGCTTTCTTATTTTCTTATGGTAGAAACACTAACTCCTGAACCCTTTCCAAAATTTATATTCTAATATGAGAACATACCAGCTTTACATCCTTTCAGAACAATTGTGTAAGGTGAAATTATCTTGTTCTGATACAAGATGTGTCATATTATTGCTGAGAGGATTTCCAAGGGGTTCCTAGATATATTATGTGGGTGGAGGGAGAGGGTGAGGCTTGTTAAAACAAAATAGGGTACATGATTCTTAATGTGGGTGTCTGATATAAAAATATTGTGATAGTGGGTCATCATTTCAACCTGTAAGGATTTAGGAATACTTCATTTTAAAATGCTAGAGGCTGCTGAATCCACTAGTTCAACAAACCTGAGACTGTGGTGATTCCTTGTACCAAGGTTCAACAAGGCTGAGCATGAATGAGTGTCCTTGTCCCTTGGTGGGGGTCTCACCAGAGACAAAGGTCTCACCATTCTCCTTGGACAGCCTCAAGGAAGTAGTTCTGTGTGCCCTGTTCACACTAATTTACTGGAGTTTCTCAGCCTGACCCTGTTCCTCTGCATGCTGCTGGCCTTCTGTGTTTATGGTGATTAACTTATAATAATGTAATCTAACATGCATTTTATAAGCATTTTTTTCCTCGTACCATAGTTAATTGAATTTACAAAGTAATAATTACCCTTCATGCTCAATAGCAGAATCATAGAATCATAGAATCAAAGAATCATAGAATGGTTTGGATTGGAAGGGACCTTAAAGGTCATCTAGTTCCAACCCCCCTTCCATCAGCAGGGACACCTTCCACTAGACCAGGTTGCTCAAAGCCTTACCCAAACTGGCCTTGAACACTTCCAGGGAGGAGCAGACACAACTTCCTTGGGCAACCTGTTCCAGTGTCTCACCACCCTCACAGTGAAGAACTTTTTCCTAATATCTAATCTAAACCTCCCCTCTTTCAGTTTAAACCCATAAATGCACATTTAAATGCATATAACACATATAAATGCACATTTCATCACAGGCATTTTGAAGGCTTGCTTTGTAGGAGTGTATGAGCTGTTCCAAGCGTGTGTGACTATAGTGTTTATATCCAACAGTATATTGTTCTTGTCTAAGTTATTTTTTTTCATTCCTCTACTCAACTGATTAATAGTAGGGTTTGTTTAGGGAAATTGGAAATTTTGCCAACATGTTAATCATCACTACAAGTTCTTTTAGACTAATTTGATTGACAATGTTGCATTACATAAAAATAATGACTGGGCCCAAGAATATTATTTGATAGTCTGTTAGGATGCCAGCTGAAAAAGTGAACAGACTTAATATGCTCCTGATAGTCTATTACTCAGGAAATATACTTTAACTTCTAAGACTTTTGGACTTTGTCTACCCTGAAGGTTTCATGTCCTGCTGATTTTCTGCTGTATCACTCTTAAGCGATGGCACCTGTTTCTGACCTTTGGGATGATGAATTATATGATGCTGGGACAGTCATCTTAAATGCCTTTTAGGAGATTCATAACCACTGAGAGAAGCAGGGGGAGATTTATTTTATATTGACCGTAGTTCAGAAGTTTAGTGTCAGAAACTGAACACAGAGTTTTTACATCCTTAGTTCACGAAGACTTTTTTTTTTTAAAAAAAAAGGCTAAAATTGATTCCGAATCTTGAGTTTCAGAAAAAAACATGCAAGGTTTGGTCTCATTTGAATAGTTATATGAATTGTTTTTTGAAGTCTCCCTCCACTCCAGGATAAAATGGAATTTAGTAGCAAGGTAAATGGGTCTTATAGAGGACTTACTGACCTGGTTGGTTTTTTCCAACTGCAACCAAATCTTCAAATCAAAAACCATACAGTCTGCAGCAATGAGTTAACTTCCCACAGGGAAATATCCCTCTTTCACCACATACAATTAAGTTTTATAAAACGCTGTGAAGCCAGTATGACTAAAATATGAGGGAGAGGGCTTGATTTTACTTCGTATAAGATTGAAGGATATAATTTAATCTTTAAATGATGAGATATATATATATATTATTTAATATGAAAATGACATTTTCTTGTGATGGAAACATTTCATGAGACCATATTGGTCTTAATAAACTCTGGAATGAAAAAAAAAAAAAAAGGTAGGTAATTTGGGACTAAGTTCACTGTCCTGTGATGTAGGTAAAATGGTAGGGCCATCAGCCTGTACAGGACAATCCACTAACATCAACTCATTAGCTTTCTGTTTGTATTTCAGCACCCTCTACACAATCTTTAAGCAGCAGACTTTCCAACATAGGTCATTTTGACATGGACTACAGCATTAATATTTTTAATACACAGTAGTGTATAGAAATAGTGCATCACTATATGTTATTTTAAATATTTTATGAAGAATTTGTTCTTTGAGAGCTTACTTTATTTTTCACTGTGTAACACTCAGTCTATGTATTACTGTATATCATGCATGTGTTTCATTTAAAATTTATATGGTTTCAGTGCACTTTGTGCCAGAACTTGAATTATAAACCAAATAGCACCTCATAAGTTTGAGAAGCAGAAAATGTTGCAGAATCCAGATGCTTTCTGGGGAGTATGTAGGACCTTCATTATATAAATTCTCTTTTGTCCTTAAAAAATATTTAAGAAGATAACACAGTGGTTCTCATTTGTAATTGTGTCCCTTTTTTTGCAATAAGCCAAAGTGACAAAATCTGTTAAGGCCTGCTAAACTGAGAATTTCCCTTCTCATGAGGATTCTGTATTGACGTAATGACTGTAGTGCACACTGATAAAGAACTGCAACAGAGGCAGAGAAGCTAAAAAAAAAAAAAAAAAAAAAAAAAAAAGCACCTGTAAACTGTCAGTCTAGATATGAGCTGAAGAATATCAGTACATAATTTCTGAGGAAGACAGTGGATAATTAAAAACATGGAGAGAATAGGAATGTCCTCAGAACAATGCAGAAATTAAACTATACCTAGACACAGTACCAAAGAACAAGTTAATAGCTAAGCAAGAAATTACCTTGGAGAGAAGACTGATTAAGCAGATAAAATTTGAGTCCACATGGTTTTCCAATATACAACAGTACCTGGATGGATTTGGAATGAACCAAAATGTGTTTTCTGAGCTTAAAATGCTTCTCTCTTTTGAGAAGACTGAGATTAGTTTTTATCTGAGTGGTGCAGAAATGCACTTGCCTCCAATTGACACCGAGCATTGTCAAAATCTTGAATCAAATTATCTGAAATTTGGAAAAAAAGATGAATTATTGTGCAGGTGTCTTTTGTGGAATTTTTTCAGCTAGAGATAATATTTACTGTTCTATTCTTGCTTATTTTGCTTAATATTTCCCCTGGAGAGCTGGCAAGAACAGCATTCCTAATTACCTTTGTTTGCCAAACTGTTGAAAGAGACAGGCTTGCCCAGGTTTAGTTAGAGAGCTGCAGAGAAGTGTGTAGAAATATAGAATAAATTAAAAATGCTGTTAGTCAAAGAGTTCCAGCAAAAGTTGTGAAAATTGAATCAACAGCCAAAATTATGCAGGGTTTGAAAGAAAAAAAGAGTTGGGTTCCACACCATAGTAAGATTAGTTAGAAAGTTTTGTTTTCTGTTTTCTCAGTGGAAAAGAACACAGTTTTGGAGAGGAAAGGTTTTTAATGTTTCTATGTGTTTTCTCCCATCCTCAGTGACGAATAATTCTAATCTGGGAAATTATGCACCAAAAATACACATTTAAATAAAAGTATTAACCACCTCTGTGGTGATATTTGGTAGCCAACATTTCCTCATGAAAAGGAGACAGCAAAGAACAAACTTGGGAAAATACAGGTATAAGAATTACTATTACATAGAATTATTTTGGTTGAATGAGAAATTTAACTGAAGAAAAAAATCAATAGTATATACTTCATGTTTCTAGTATTTTGATTACATCTATGTAGCAGACTTTGAATGGACCTAAGCTCAGTCAAACGTTACAGTTTAATCAATTATTGTCTATCACAAACTGGAGCTACTCACACTTCACATGTGTGTATGTCATAGTGAATGAGAGACTAAGCATGTTAAAAATATTTAAGTTAAAGTGCTTCACCTCATATTTGTGAAAGGATTTGCATTTGTTTTCATCAGCACTGTATTTGAGCTGTGTATCTGTAAATCAGTGTAACAGGGGACTTCTCTATGATTAGCTGTTTCATCATGGTCTATCATTGAATCATTCTAAAGCTGACCCATCCCCTTCTGAAACAGGACTCTAAGATGAGTGAAATGAATCACATATTTTAGTCTGGTGATACTTTTTCCATCACCTGTCCGTGGTGGGGGATACTGGCCAATGAAGATGAAAGTTCAGTGAGATTTATCTTACCCTCAAGCATTTACTGAAGTCTTTGTATCATCATGGTGTTCTGAGAAAAGTAAATAGATAACTTGTGGTTTTTGCACTCTGACAGATGTAAGGATAGGATGGTTCACCACCAGAGCTCGTGGCAGCAGACAAGAAGTTACTAAATTCAGTGTGAAGGACCATCTAAAAAAGCACAGCAACTGCTTTGCACCTGTGGAGAGATCATATAGCCACTCTTTGCTAACTACGGCTTTCCAGACCTTCCACCAAGTTGTGGCATCCAGTGACAACCAGCAAATACAAATAAGTTTGTAATAGTTCAAGAGATTGAGATAATGGTCATTTCTGCATTGTATGTTTACTGAATGCCTAAGTCCATGTTAAAATGAAATTATTAAAACAGCACCTGACAATTAATGAAATGTCAAGGTTAAGTTTACTTTTGTAAAGATAAATAATAATCATGTGCATATATATGCGATACATCCTTTGGCAGAAGCAAAATTAGTCATTTACTTAAAGATCACATCATATTTCAAACGAAAAAGAATGTCTCATTTCCTAATTTACAGAGATTTTTGGATGTGTAATTTCTTTTTTTTTTTTTTTTTTTTTTAAAGACGGATTAAAATATCAACTCTCTTACATCATCACTCTCTCAGCCACTAACAAGTTTGAACTGTAGGTTCATTGTTCAGACATGTCTACCAGCAGAGGTAACTGCCTCTTAACTGTCTGTAATCACAGGTTGTTATTCCTTATGTGGGTGAGATAAATGAATACTTATGTATTCTGTCCTGAGTTTCACTATAGAAGATGACAAAGCATAAAGGCACAGCTCAAACCATGCTCCTTGTTTCCTCTCGAACCTTCTTATCTCTTTGAAGGTTCAAGTGACACCTTTCAGGTCCTGCTGATTCCACTCTATCTTCTCCCAATTTTTCTTCACACTAGAGAGCCCCTTGCTTCTTTCTGTTTCAGTCTCATTTCCCCTGTATGTATGTATGGTGGCTTTATTCACACAGCTGTCTCTGCACCAAAGACAAAGGTCAAATCCCAATTTTTTTTCCTACCATTTTGAATTCTTAAGGAAAGATCTTCTCAAATAAATGGATGATAAAAATTTAACATAGTCACATAGTCTTAATATCAAACTTACTCTCAGCCTTTTACAAATTTTCTTTTTGTTTCATGAATTTAACATAGTCACATAGTCTTAATATCAGACTTTCAGCCTTTTACAAATTTTCTTTTTGTTTCATTAATTTGGACATTTTGATGTGACTGAAACCTTCAGAGAAAATGCACAACCTATGGCAGACTTGTGGAAATTCACCCTAAAATACTATTTTTGTTCAAAACTCTGAACAACTAAAGGCAAAGTTTCATGACAGAAATCACTGGGTGTTCATAATAACAAGCTGTAATATACCACCCCTGAATGTGATAGTATGTGAACTACATTTATGCTTTGGCAGTACACTTTCTGAAGTAGCTGTTAAACAAATCTGTTCTCAGGCCATCCAGCCCATCTCTGCTCTGGTGCTGAAATTGCTCTGACAGGTTTCCAGCATCCATGTTTCCCTTTCATCTGACTTCCTGAAACATGTTAATCTTGCAGCCAGGACTCTCTGGCCACACACGAGTTGAGATTTAATGCAGTGAGATTTTGATGCCAAGGCCAGTAATACATTTTTCCACCAAGAATAACACACGGTATGTGGCAAACTTCCTGTCTGGTCTCACTGCTTTTGCCATTTTGGATTGGAGTAAAAGGCCACTGCAGAAAGGCTCTGTTCATGAGTTGTCTTTCATCCTACTGCCATCTTCCTTTGATTGACTTCAATCAGAAAAACTTACTCTATTCCAAATGGTCTATTACTAACTGGGGCTTACAAAAACAGCACAAAGAGACTATTTTATGTAAGAAAAATGCACGTATCCTTCCAATGTGCTCTTGATATACTTCATAAGTTAGTAAGCAAGTTGTGAAACTTTGTTATTGTAAATTGCAAAATTGTTATGTTTTTAAAAGTATTTGTAGAACAAATAGATTCCTTTCACAAAAATTACTACAGCTCTTTTTTTGCAAATACCTAACATAGAGCAGAATTATCTGCTACACAGAGAACTCAGATGAAAATTTAACCTAGTTCTTACTTTACACTGAAGTTGCTAGATAACTTTAGGGAAGAATTTTTTTCATTTCTGTGCTTTAATTCAGTGTCACCTTGAAGAATTTAGAACTTTAAATAATGGTCAAGCTGTGAGATTCAACTGTTGCAGATGGTATATTCCATGTGCTGTGTGTGATTTATCACATGATAATATTTGCAAATTGAAACATCTTTAGCTGGCAACAGTCCTGTGTATTTATCTATGTGAGTGAGCCAAGAAAAGTAGGTATTATTTATTGAACTTCCTTTATTCATACAGGAGAAGTAGTTTCAACAAAAAAGTCACTTATTATGACATCCCCCTTAGGCCTGATGAATTTACAATCATCTAATATGAAAAGGGAAGACGAAGAAGCACTGTTATTTCAAGAGGTAGAAAGTTACAGGCTTAGACACATGGACAAGTTCTCATGGAGATAACAACTTCCTGAATAGTAACCAATATGTTGTAATTGTCCTTTTGTGTTCTCTTAGTTTGTGGCAAATGTGAAGTAATTCAAATAATCCTTATCTCTTCATCGCATATTTCGTTGAGGACCAAACAAATGTAAATCACTTCACACTTGTCACAGGTTAAGAGATTTAAGATAAATGTTGTTGCAAATCAGCTATATTGGGTAACTTATTATGACACCATGACTTTCCACGTGTCTGTGACTTGAGACCTAGACTAACTTTCTGCGCCAAACACTGAATCTACACTTCTTATACTTTACTCCCATGTCTAACCTAAAGATAAAATCAATACCACTTTTACATTTTTTCAGTGCCAGCCATGACAAGAAGAGTAACTCAAGAAAGCCTAGCTCTAAGGTATAGCTGTCTTTACTGGGGAAAAAAGAGATACAAAATGCATTGAAAGAACTAGATTTCCAGACATCATTTGTAGTCTCAAGAAGCTTAGATATTCAGATCAGCAACTAGCATTTGGAATATTTATTCAGTGAAAATAAAGTTGAAACTTTTGGGTGCTAGCTAGTTCTCTCTCTCATTATTCATTACTATTAAAATAGTGTTATTCCAAACAACAATGCTTTATTTGACAAGATTATTATTGCACTTAATAATGTATCTTAAGGAAAAGTGAAAAATTCTAGCAATGCATCTGCAGCAGCTGTTCATTTTTAGTATGATCACTGTGATTTTTTAAACTGTTACTCCCATATGCCTTGGGTTTCTGTTTTGTTTTGTAGGGAATAAAAGTCTTTAATTTGTAGGGGTTTATTCATAAGAACTATCACAATATCAGAATAGATTTGACGCTGGGAAAAGAAATTGGGATTATTAATGCATGGTCAGAACACCAGCCTAATAAATTACAATTTTTCTTCTTCTAACGCATTACCAATTATTTAGGCTCAGGAGAAAGAGGTCATCAGCTCTTAATTTATGTAACATTTTGTCAGCTGTATGTATATAGCATTTGTGTTTCAGAAAAAGGATGGATTTTTTAAAAAAAATATAATAAGCCAACTTTGATGAAAGTGCAAATGCTTGGTGCCACTTTGGTGAAAATCTTCTAGTCTGATCCTTCTTGTTGCTTGAAAAATACAGAGATGCGAAAATCCACAAAGTTCACAACTCCTGGACCAATCCATGGTCTATTTTCTGCTGAAGTAAGCTCTGAAAGAGTATGTAACAGCAGTAACTGCTCCTCATGAGGAATAAAGAGGAGTCAACACAGACAGATCACTGACTAGAGAAGGTTTATTGTGCAGTCTATTCACCACATTATCTAATTTAAGCTAAACTAAGTGCCTGAAAGTAACTCTGTTTAACTGTCTTTGAAAAGACTGCGTGGAAGAAGATTTGATAGTGTGTAAGAGAGAATACCATCTTCTTTTGGGTGTATACAATTGTTTATTTCAAGATCTGCTTGGTAGTGCTTCAGAACTTTCTTGATTTATTTAAGACCCTTTCCTCTCTTTCCCAAACTCTATCCTCCAAACCAGAGTCTTTTGTGCACTTTAGTCTTTATAGTGGGCGAGATTTGTGTCATGTTTGCTCTTGGTCATATATTTCCTTCTTTCAAGAAGATTAGGTGAGATGAAATCACCTGTGTCAAAGAGAGAAAATATCAGAGACTTCAAGTGGTGACAGACAAAAGAGTGTAAATGTGGGATGGAGGAGATGCGGCTCAGAGATGAGGAAGGTGCTGTGAAAAACAGGGACTAATCAGCCAAGGTTTAGATGAAACAAAATGAGAAACTCCCTAAGGATTGGAGTGTGTACAAAGTTTACTGCATTTCAAAGCTCATTGAGTTAATTACAGCACCGTATGAAAGCAAAGTTCCATCTGCAAGGATGCATGGGGAAGGGGAAGTTGGTGCAAAAATATTTCTTATTTCTTTTCTGTGCTCCTTGGATAAAAGAGTTCCAAAATATTCCTCTGTATAAAAAGAGCTCACAAATTCTAGTTTACTTTCTTTTAAAATCAATAGAAGTTACATTTTTATAAGCCTTGTGTTCTTCTTCAGGGAGCTCATTATAAGGGAAAGGTCTAGATAGGTCTACTTCAAAGTAACAGTTAACTTGGAATCCTGTCAATATTTTTCAAAGAAAAGTCTCTCATCTGAAGTCTGTGTATTATAACTTTTCTCTTTCTGTCTTTTTCTCTATGTGTATGTGTCTGTACGCATACATGGATCTCCTAGAAATGCCATTAAGTTTGCATGTGTATGTACATGTACAGGTATATATTTATATACGTAAACATATATGAAGAGTTATATTTATATTCTTAAATACATTTATTACCTCATTTAACAGAAAGTTACTTAAGGAAATCTCATTTTAATTATTTTTTTATTTGAAAAACATTATTGAAAAATATATCTCACATGCAAATATATATCATATTGATTTGGTAAGAACAAAGCCAGTTAATTGATCCCAGTTGCAATGAAAAGAATTTTTCTCTCACCATTTCACTTCTGCTTTTGAAGGTACCTTCGGAAGTTAAAATTGCACATGTGGCACAGACCTGTGTTTTAGTAAATGAATTCTTTTAACATAGTCGTTAGAGTTAAATTTATGTGAACAGGAGACCAGGAGCAGTCTACTAGTCCCAGTGGATTCCTTCAATTTGGATTCACAATTTGTATAAGTTATGATAACAGTCTAATTAGTGCTTTGGATGTACAGTTTTCCACTTGGCAGGTAGACTACAATAGCTCTTTCAGAAATTCTACTCATTATGTCTTATTAGTATCAGGCAAGACAATATAAATCTCATTTCACAAGAAATTTATAAGAACTCCTACTGGGAAGTGGTCCTTTTTCAAATGACCCCTAGTTTCTTTTTCTGTGTGTCAGCTGGATATTTCTAGAATATAGTCTTTAATACAAAGTACAGTATATAATAGTATCTAAAAATATAAATGTCTGAGAAAGTAGATAGCATTTCTTCAAACTAAAACTGCTTTGGGGGAAAAAATAATGTTAATATTAGTGTTTCAAGAAATGGCTGCATCAAAATGAAAACTTTTTTAATATATATTTCCTAATCAAACTATGAGAAATTTAAATGGTTTAACTGTAGTTCATTTTTATTCACATGTGAAGCAGAAAGTCTTTATGCACATCTTTATTCTGGACAGGAACTTTGTGTTTAGGTCAAAAGAAAGCATTTTTTTCTATTAAAAATTATCTTTAAAAAAAACCCCAAACAAACCCTAGGAATTCAGAAATGATCAAACCTTCTCTAAAACCTCACTGTTTTTAGAGAAGTGAAGTTTGATTTTTTAAATTGTCCTGGAATAAACATGTCTTCATTTTAGTCAGCTTTTATGGGAAACAAAGCATGTCTAATTAAATGCTGAGAATGTTTTAAAATTCTTAAAATATCTCTATCTTGTATAGTGGAAAAATAAATTGGAAAATACTATTAATTCTGCTTGTGGTAGAGTTTGAATATGGATAGTTGTTTTATAAGCACAAGTTTCCCATTTTACAAAATTAGTCATCTCGTTCCAAACCACAACCAGAGGGCGACCAGCATGTAGCTGATGTTTGGTGTCTGGAATTTGAGCCTGAACTCAGAGCCATGACTTAGTAGAAATCCCATAGCTGTAGCTGGGGTACAACCAGCTGGATCTGGGATAAGCTGTACAGAGAATAATTTCAGGATAAGGTATGGTAATGGTTCATTTACTACAAATCTCTACACTGTTACTGTGTTTTTTGCTGCCATTGATGACTGAATCTGAACAGCCTTAATTATACTGTGTATGCTGTAATGCCAGTTGAATGAGCTTTGTGTGAATAAGGAGAAAATTATGTTCTCCTGGGTTTCACACTGCACTGGCAGGAAAGTGTGCATAATTTGGGAAATTCAGTATTCATGGAGCATATTCTATATTCAATTTAAATTATACAAGTGTCCAAACTTCCTATGCAGTGATAAATTCTACGGAAAGTATTTGATACTTGTTTACAGGAACAAACATCGTTCCTATTGCACTGTAATAGATCATGGATGTCGTGATTGCAGTTGATATTTTTAGTGTCAACAAAACAATATATTTCTCTGTATGAAAACAGACAGGCTACAATGCCTTCACTTACATCTGCATGGGTCAATGACTCATGCTGTATTTTAGGAACAGGCCAGTTTGCAGTCTTTGATCACTGTCAGCTGAATAATGATTTGCAGAGCCAAAAAATTAAAAAAATAAAATAAAATTAAAAAAAATAATTGTGATTTCTTCATCTGTTAAAACTAAGTACAGTGTACTTAGTAACAATGAAAAATAAATACATGAAGCCAAATTCTGGTGAAGTACAATGAACTCAAATTGCAATAAACCCTTTGAATGTGTTTATGGTAAAGTACATGCAAACAGATGCATTTCTCAGTCGCTCTGAACAAAGGAAAAAAGCAAAGTCTGTAAAGTCAATGGGCTGGTCATTTTACTTGAACACAGGTGATTTAAGTCAAAGGTCTTAATTGCCTCTTGGATAACTTTTCCATCAAATTTGGTTTTAGCTTCTTATTTGTTTAATTTGGTAGCCTTTCACTTTCGTGTTGCATATATGGGAATCATGATGAGTAAGGTCAAGAACACTGCTTTCTGAAGCATTTTCTAAAATTATTGTTTTAGGTTACAAAAGCTATATTTCATATTTCTGTCATAGGTTATGGGAAAGGCAATAAAATAATATTTATAAGGCAAATAAGTAATTCATCTATCTTGGGTATTAATTTAATTTAAATATTTTCATCTCCTAGCTAGTTTTATTCTTGTAACCTGTGAATTAATAATTTTTACCTTTATATAGCTTTATGTGAGATACCTGTGACCCATTAATGATGATCATATTGTATGGATATTGAGTTGGAATATGCTTCTAATATATTTAAGCCTTTATGCTTTATAAGGGAGATTTTTTTCTTTCAATAAAAATACCCCAAACAACAAATACAGGAGTTTCCTATTTTTAGCTTTTTTTTCTTTTCTTTTCTTTTTTTTAGAGATGTTCTAGAACAAAGAAATCTGATGTAAATCCTCTCTAATTTCCTCATTGTCAAAATTTGACTTAGATATTTTGGGTTACAGAGAGGATGTCTTAATCACAGTGAAACCGTTGCATATCTGGATTTCATCAAGCACAATCTGAAAAGTCATAGAATCATGGAATTGTTTAGATTTATGCTGATTCCCCAAGATCTAGCTAAAATTAGTGTACACACTCACAAGACACACATAAGGTATTTTCCCTCAACGTATTTAACAGAAAATAGACTTCCTTACAACATCTACTGAGCCAAAGGAGCCCTGACTTATGATAAAATAGATGTAGTAATGTTTTTGGGGGTGTAGAGGAACTTTACACTTTCAAAACAAAACCCATCTGAAAGCATGTCCTTGAAAAATATACCTTCATCTAAAAAAAAGTGTTATATTTTGAACTTATCTCGATATAATTACAGTGATTCTCTGCAGAAACTATCACTGTTCCACACCTTGAATTTTTTCCTAGCCAGTCAGGTGGGTTATGTATCTTAAGTACCATCACAGTAGTAGTAGAAAGTACAACAAAACACTCATCAGCTTGCAGAATGCATTGCACAGACTTTGGAATGTCTGTCTCTGCAGTGATAGTTTCTTTGCAGGAAGAGAAATTAAACAAATGCCACTACCTCCAGCATTGTCTGTCTGAGCTGACATTAAAAGGGAGGAGCACTCCACTCTTCTCCCAGGTCTCATCCTGAGTGCCCCCAGGTTGTTGCCTGGCTTTGTACCTCTGCATTTCTGTGTTTCTTTTCAAATTAAAGGAAGAAACCAACCATCATTACAACACATCTGCTAATGGGCACAACTTGGTGGTCCACTACAGAGTATAACTGCCCCACAGGTGGTTGGTTATGCTTATTGTACAATGTGGCCTAAGGTTATTTGCAAGCAATAATTGAGAAGAAAATGGATGATGTTTTTACACTGGGCTTTTTATGATTGTACAGAGCTCTGTTGACTTTGGGGATGTGCCTGGGTCCAGAATTCTGGCTCATACGGCATCAGAGTCATATAGAGTTAAAAAGAAAAGGTAAGAGAACTTTTCCTTTGTTTCACCAGCTGCCTGCAACGCCTGCTGATTCCATGAAAACTGAACTCAAAATGTCACCTTCTTTTTAATTGCAAAGCCAAGTCTCAAACTATGCTTAGCAAAATACAAAAATAGAAATCTCTGCAGACAAGATACCATTACCCAATGTCTTGTTAGTAATTCATTTGTTTTAAAAGGAATTGCCAAGAACAAGTCACTGTTAATTGTACAGCAGGTTATATTTACTGTTCACAAGAATGTCAGATGGAACTGCATTTTCAAAACCCTTTTTACGTGTAAATCTCAAACTTTCCAGTCTTGTCTAAAAAGGGAACTTAGTGTTCAGTAAGGTAGGATGTAATTTTACGGAACACTAGTTATCTTACATTAATTCCCAATGTGAACAATCCAGCTCTAGAAGTAGGTAGTGTGCCAGAAATTTCTGTATTACCTTTGCACACAAAAGCTTTCCTATGAAGGTAAGGCCTTAAACACCTTTTTTTCCACAAAACTCCTACTTTTTTCAGCAAAGCCTTATTTTACTGCAATGTTTCTATATCTGTGTAGTACAAACTCACTTCACTGGAGTAGTTGCAAAGAAAGACTTAATGAATAGGGCAGTATATTAACTTTACATCTTGAAGAACAGATATTTGGAATGCAACATCCCCCAGTAGACCCCAGCATGTGCCTCCCAAAATAGCACAGAGACAGGAGGAGCAAAGAAAGCCATTGCCAAGGAATATACACACACCACCATGAGATCTTACCTATACCAACTATCTCAGCCTAGTTAATGCTCAGAATGTTGCTACCTTTCCAGGAATGACCAGCTACTTTGATCAAGGAACTAAACCAGTTTTGGCTGCAGCATGGATGAGATGATAATGCCAGGAATAAATGTTGCACTTACATAATCTCCATCACATTTCATATGAAAAAATTCTTGGTTTCGCTCAGTAAATTCACTACAATTGTGAATATCCATCAGCCTATTTATCCTTTTTATATCCTTAGGCATTAGAAACCTTCATTCGTACACTATTCATGGTAATTCTTTATTCCTCAAAGGAAAGACTAGTGAAACTCAGATGTTGGACTGCACATAGCCATTGTACTTGTACTGAGCAAGAGCATCAGCATGTAAATGTGTCTAAAAAAGTACCTTCAGTTCTTTAAATTTGAACTTTGTATTCATATATAAATGAAATTAGCATTATAGCTACAATGAAACAGCCCTCAAAGCCTAAAAAAATTAGGAATTTGAGATTAATCTACAAAATTTATGGTGACAACCCAGCCTTTTATATACAGTATATAGAGTAGATCTCCCCAAAAGAGCTTTTTTTTTTTTTAATTTGATCAGTGTCATTATGTTCTCTTCAGTCAGGAAAAACTGAGACTCAGTATTGATTGTTTTCTCCCTATATTGGCTAGCAGCAGAAATGGAAACTGCATTAGCCTATGTGATAGGCTAATAAGCTGTATATATCTCAGAAACTGAGTTTTGTGGTTGAAAACTGCCCATTCAGTCACATCAAGCTGTGATCAAACTTAGTGGCCCTGTGTAGTCCCCTTGAGTAACAACTTCACATTTTCAAACCATTCAACATTCACTGTTAATTTCTTCCTCTTGAAACCCAGAAAAATATTATTTTTTCTTATTTTTTTCTTTTTTTCTTTTTTTTTACAGAAGGAAGAAATTAGGTCAAAGAAATAAAGATTTTTCTCCAACCTAAAACAAAATTTTCTAGGAAAGACAGGATTACTTTTGAAGAGTCCTGGTTTCCTTGATTGTGTGCAGGTCACTTTCTCACTTCCATTCCTTCAAATAACACAAATATAAGTGTTTAACTGTCTGTTTAGTATATATTTTCTAGGTTTAAAGTCTGTGGTGTTAACATCACAGCATTCCTAAACTTTTTTCCCTCTTTTATTTCAGGATTGAACTGCAACTCCTTACAGTAATGCTTCAGGACAGAAGGAGGCCATGCAGTCCACTGCAGTCATTCCCAGTAACACATCACTAATGTTTTAATTGCTTCAAAGTGCTTGTCTAACACTTTTTGAATGATCACAGCTGTGGTTTCTGGTGCCATCTCAGATGGTCCATTCTCTGTGTTAATTACCCCTTTGCATTCTGCTGATTGTCATAGTGCTTGATCTTCTCTTATTTGACCTTGTGTCTGTCAGCATTAAAACTTCCAAAGTTCTATGTAATTGTATCATATTCCTTAATTGTTTCTTTTCTCTTGAATGTTTACAGTGTACAAAGAAGCACAAAAAGGGGTTATATCCCTGAACTCTGTGTGTTAAAACTTGACTCCCTGAACATGAACTTAAGAGGATGGAGATGAGAATCCAGGTTTAAAATTCTATAGCTTGAGTTACTTGAGAATGCCTAGTAAGAATTGCTATTCTACATTCCTCTGCTTAGGCAAGGAAATGTGTTTATTTTTTCCTTGGGTACAGGAAGCCACATATTAAAATTCAGAGGCCAAATTCATACTATATCTCCCATGGACTTTGAAGCAAATTTATTTTGAGTGTGGCAAGCTGATTGATAGAACATTTCTTCCTAGCCAGTTGCACCAGCAGTGACCCTTTAAATTATAATAATACTCTAAGTTTAAGGCTCACATCTACATTTCACATTTCACTTCTAGTTCAGTGAAAGATAGTGGTTACGATCAACCACATACATGTGATTTCAGACCACCTAGTGTAGCATCCCAGCAGGGCAGCACTGAAGGAATCAGGACAGCTGGACATCCATAAATCTATGGGTCCAG